>NW_017189516.1:10544073-10623141 GCF_001704415.2 Capra hircus | reverse complement strand
CACTTTGGTGGGGAGGTGTGGACTTGCATGTATGGCTCCTATATGTGTAGGAGGGGAACATTGGTTCATGCTTATGTAGGGAAGCTGAGGGATACACGCATGTGTGTGGATGTTAGAGGAGAGTGGATACAGAAGTGGGCTATGTAGGGGGACATAGATCTGTGGTATGTGTAGAAGATTCCCCCACCACTCCATACACACTCCACACAATATAGTCTCCCCAAACACGTATCTAGATATCCCACACCTTTCTATACTCCTTACTCATACCCCACATCTACAAAGATTTCTCTCACCTCCCATGTGTACACACACACAAACACACACACACACACAGAGGTTCCCTCCACATCCCTGTATCTACATCTGTGCCCATATACATATGTGCAGTGTTTGGGTGTGGGTATGGACCCAGGGTGTGGGTCTTTGTGTAGAGTGCATTATGGGGGTAGAGGGAAGATGAGGTGGGCATGTGTGGTGTATATGGCATAGTGTAGATACAGTGATGTGGAGGGAAAACCTGTGTGTGTACGTACGCAGGAAAGTGAGAAAAATCTGTGTAGATGTGGGGTATGGATATGGAGTATAGAGAGTATGCAGGTATCTGGATATGTGCGCTGGGGAAAATATATGTGTGGAGTGTGTATGGGGTGGTGGGAGAATGTGCATATATGTGAGGGGTCTGTAGATGTAGGGATGTGTGTGTGTATGTTTGTGGAGGTGAAGAATAGCTGGACACATGCGGATGGATGCGGGCCATGTGGACATGTGGACATGTGAGGGTGTATGGTGTGCAGATGTGTGACTGACTAAAAGGAATATCTGTGTATGTGTAGGGTGTTTAGGGATGCGGAGGGTGGAGAGTCGGGATAAGGACAGGACCCAGAAAATAAATTGATTTTACAAAACTCAGCCATGCAAAAATCTGGAAGCAGAGACCTAGCTTGAGGCCTAAGAAAAGGTGTGAAGTTTGAACTGAATTTTGAATGGCATCTCAACATTCCAGGAAAGGACCTAGGGATGTGCGTAAGCTCTGAGCAGTTGGGTAAAACCATGGGATAACAACCTTGTGATCACCATCATTAGCACCAGCTAGAGAACCCAGGGGCTTGTTCTCAACTCCTCAGCCTTCTATCCTTCCTTTGAGAGCTCAGGCTTCCTTCTAGGCATCCAACAGGGAACCATACCTAGCACTCCAACCCGATAGTTGAGGGTGATGACGATGACGTTGCCATAACTGGCCAGGACACTGCCGTCAATCATGTTGCCTGTCCCTTCCATGTAAGAGCCTCCATGGATGTAGACCATGACAGGCTTAGCGCCACTGTCCCGGATGTCTGCAAGGAGAAGGGTTGAGACACAGGCTGGTAGCTGCCCTTCCTCCCCCACCCCGCCAGCCCTGGGGTGGGGTGCGGGCAGCAAAGCTATCCCAGGTTCCAGGACACCACTGCCATTTCTGAGGGCAGGACTCAGGGGCTGTTCAGCCCAGAGCTTGGGCCATCGGCCAGAGAAAGTCAGATTCTGGTGATGTTTTTAAAGACTGGTTTCAAGTGCCTCCCAGCTGAAGGCAGCCAGGCGTGCCTGATACAGTGAGTTCTACAGAGGCGGTGGCTGAGCCCTGGGGGACAGAGGGCAGGAGGAAGAGAAAGGGCTGGTCCCTTAGCTGGATCAGTGAGTTCCGCCCTGGGCCACCAGGAGTCCTGGGACCTGACATGGCTTTAGAGAGCAGGGCTGGGGAGCCCTGAAACCCCAAGGCTAGACCAGTTACATGGAAATACGGCCATTGGCAGCAGCTGGCCCCAGTGCAGACAGAGACAAGAGGTGTGGGGATAAGGGGCAGCACAGGAAGAGAACAAGGGAAAATGTGGGGACAGGGAGAGAATGGCAAGATGGGGTTAGGGGACCTTACTGACATGGGTTCTCAACCATGTGCTCATTTACCCCATTCTCCCTGGACATCAGGCAGACTTAGCTGCAAACACTGGGGATGGGGAAGAGGTGGGGCAGAACTAAGAATGAGAGAGCGCACCCCGAGTCAGCTCTGAGGTGAAGATGGAGCCTCCACAGAGGCCACTCAGCAAAGGATTTTAAACGGTTGCTCCCAAGCCGTGACTGTCCCACTGGGGACAGGGCTGATCGCCTAGACCTGCAGCACACCTCCCACCCCCGGCCTGGGAGCTGGGCTGCACCCCACTGCCCCAGAACACCCTACCAGCCACCAGTGGCCCCTTGAGCTGTGTGGCCCCCGGGGTGGGGGGCCAGGGCATGGAGGTAGAAGGGAATGCTCTCTGCTGCCGCAAACACAACCTGTTTTCCTGAGGAGGAAGGAAGACTTGTTCAACCGTCACCCAAGGATCTTATGCCATCCACTGCTGGTCTGTGGCGTATTGGCCTCAGCCTGGTGTTTCAGCCTGGTTCTTGTGGCCATCCTGAACCTAATACAGCCCTGACCCCAGGCCATTTTTTTCTTTTGGGCGAAGGCCAAGGAGGTCCTAGGGGGCGCCTTCCCCAGCCCCTGCGGTCATCACTGCCTCACTCCTCACTTCCCCCTCCCAGGAGCCAACCTCCCCGCAAAAACACAGGGGCTCCTGCCATCAATTCCTCTGCGCCTCTCCTCACCTCCCCACCCCGCCCCCGCCCTCCTCAGTCCTGCTTTCTCTCCACTCTCCCTGCTGCTCAGTCGGGGCAGGTGCCCAGGAAACACAGAAGATGGGGAAGGAATCTGTCTCCGGGCAGTGGGGGACCCCGTGGCTCTGCTCGTGGTCCCTGCCCGCCAGCCGTGTCCATCACCCTGGAACTCCCAGTGGCTGACCAGGCCAAAGATGGATGAACAGCCCAACGGCCTCGTACAGGAACAGAAACACACCAACGGACAGACAGACAGACAGACGGGGCTTCTCCCCATTGAGAGGGGGAGGGGCTCTGTGCCATGCACCAGCCGCCACGCCCTGCAGCCCCAAATACCTTCATCTTCATCCCCGTCATTATCCGCTAAGTCCTCGCCCTGTTTCTTAGCGCCGGATCCTGGGACCAGACACGGGGAGACACAACAGCACAGAACAGAGAACAAAACAGAGAGAGAATTCAAAAACAGCATGACTGCCAGCGTGGCCCAGCAAGCCAGCTCTGGGCCTGGGCCCAGGACAGGCAGGAGGGATGGCAAGAACTGAGGGAATGGGTGGGCTGAGGCCCAGACCTTCATCAGGATGATGGTGTGTTGCAGGCCCCTGCTGTGCTGGCCTCACTGCACCTCCCTACCTGCCTCTCTGTCCCCAACAGCCTGTCTCAGCCAACCACCTTCCCAGTTAGGAAGGAGGCCAGCAGGAGGTGGGCCAGGGCATGGAGCTGGAGACCATCTCAGGGAAGGCCTTCTCCCAGGTGGAAGGGGCTGCACATGCGTACACAGGCCAGCTGAGCTGGAGTGTGGGGGCAGGCACCAAGGGCGAGAGGCGGCATCACCACCATGTGGCTACAGGTGTGAGCTGTCAGGGCAGAGCCAGGGACCCTAGCCCTAAGCTATTTGGGCCAGTGGGCAGGCTCAAGCTGGGTCTCAACTGATCCTGATTCCCACAGGAGAAAATGGGAGATGAAGCTTTCCCTCTGCTTTTTCCTCGCTGGGACCTGCTCTGAGTAATGGCAAATGGGGTTCCTGCCCACAGGAACCAGGCCTGAGAGCAGCAAGCATTGCTCGGAGATCAAAAGAGAGCCAGAGAGGGAGGGAAGAGAAGGAAGGGGAAAAGGAGAAAAGGACATGAGAGAGAGAGAGGAAGAGAGAGAGAGAAACAGAGATAGGAATGATGGTAGCAGCTCCTACCATGTCCGAATGGTTACCATGTGCCAGACACTCTACTTCTGCCATATTGTTTGAGCCTTACACCCCAGTGAGGGAGGGACTATCTTTATTCCTGTTTCACTGATGGGGAAGCTGAGAATCAGAGAAGCAAAGTGACTTGCTTAAGATCACACAGCTAGGAAGTGCTAGAGGTGAGATCCAAACCCAGGTCTGCTTGATTCCAAAGCCAATGGTCTTTCCACGGCACCATGCCACCTTTCTGGGATGGGGAAAGGGAAGGGAAAAAATAAGTCAGGAAAAGAGGTGGAGCATGGGGAAGGGGAAGGGAGGGAATAAGAGAAAAGAAGAAACTAGAGGAGAGAAGTTTAGGACCTGGCTGAGCTGGCACCAACTCTCCTTCCCATTCTAAGGAGACAAGAAGTCCATCTTGAAAATGGCTTTGAGAAAGAAGACCACCGCCCGGGTGCTGATCAGTGTGTGGAAACAGAGGTCATTCAATGGTACCCCCGGGCTTATCCTCTTGTCTAAGACATCAGATACTCTTGGCCCGGAGGCAGCAAATAGCTTTCTTTCTCAGCTGGTCTGGGTTTCCTTACAGCTATTAATCAAAACAGGAGCCGCCCTCAAATTATAAAATAACTTTACAACTAGGGCAAGAGCCCAGCCTGAGGGGCAGAAACTGCCTCTGGCTTTCTGAACCTCCCGTGGTGCCTATCGTCTTAACACCTGACGACAGCACTGCCCTCAGAAACCCTGTGGGGCCTGGGGCATCATCACCCACGCAGCAGAAACCCCCACCCGTCCTCAAACAGCAAGGAATCACTCATCCTTAAACACGAATTCCCTCCAATTTGATGGAGGTGGAGGTGGGGGGGACAGGGCACACCTTCCCCAGGAATTTCTCCACTTACTCTGGACCCTGACTTAAAAGATGCATCCCTTTTGTCCCCTTGTGGGGATGTCCCTGCCTTGCTGCACTGTCCCAGCCTCCTTTGCAGATGCTTTGCTCCCTCTGCATAGTACTCACTGAGCAACTCCTCACTGCCATGCCTGTCCCCGCCCGCCAGGGACTGGCTAGACCACCCCCCCCCCCAAGGCCGGTACTGCTGCTGCAGGTGCCCAGCCAGCCTTGCCTGCTCGGAACACACCACCCCCATAACCATCTCTGGGGACGGGTCTCCCCCAAGAGGCAGGCTTTTAAAATCTGTTCCAAATGGCCAACAGGCCCTGGATAGGGAAACTAATTTGAGCAGCTAAATGACCAGATGCCCTCTCCCACACTGTCTGGAACCCACTTCCAGCTTGGCCTGTGGGGCTTCACTAAACCAGCTGAGTTTCAACACTAGCCTATGAGCTTCTTCAGAGTAGCGATCGAGTCTTTAGTTATTTCTAAATCTTTCCTCTACCTCATATCCCTCCACATCCCAACAGCACCTAGCACATGGCCTTGCCCATAGTCAACAATCACGATTGGTAAATGTTTGAACTTGACTGGCGTTTCCAGGTCTGGACTCTCAGGACTGTACTGGACTGCCCTAGGCTCTTACTGGTGCTCTGGGGGATCAACTGCTCCTAGGAAATGGTTAATGTCATCGCCTCCCCCTCCATCCCCACACCCAAGTAAGCAAGTAACTACTAGAAGCAGGTTTAACAGACCCTCTTCATGAATTTTTTTACAGGTTAAAGGAATGTTAAGACTGGAATAGTCCTCTACCACCTTCAGATGCAGAAAAAGAGGTTCTCAAAGGAAAAGACTTGTCTAAGGTTTCACTGTGAGTTAGCAGCTGATATGGGACCCAGGCTTGTGTCTCCCAGACCCATACTCTTTACGCAGCACCTCCACCTCCTTTCTTCATTCATGCAAAAGCGTTTTTACTGATTGCCTCTGAAGGCTCTTTACTGAAGCCCTGAGCTGGGTGTGAGGAGGTGGTGGAAAGCTTATCTCCGGGGCAGGGGACCTCCCTCAGAGCTTCAGTGTGCATCAAAAGCGCTACATATACATTTCCGGGCTCTTCTCCCAAGAGATTCTTACACGGTAGGGACTATCCAGTCCCTGATGACCCCGCCTGGGGAATCCTGCCCTATGATTTCAAAGGAAAACAAACTCCAAGCTTGCCAAAGGGTTGTAGGGACCAGGCTGTGATTTTCCACCTGTTCCTTAGTCTGTTACTGCCTCCAATTTGATTCACCCCATCTGTATTTCACCATTTGTTTCAGAGGGGAGGTGGGAATGACCAGATGGGAGTTGCCTTGCCTGCCTACAGTGGAAAGAACACTTCCCTGAGGGTCAAGAGACCCAGGTTTTGTCCAGGCTCTGCCACAGACCAGGGAAGGGGCCTTGAGCAGCAGCAAGTCACTCCCTGGGCCTGTTTCCACATCTGTAAAATTGGGAAACCAATTCGTGCTTTATAAGCTTCCAGAGAAGGGGGGGTGGTGGATTTTCTGAGGTAAGTATGCAAATACTTTGCAGAAAACATAAAGTGGTGTTGGAACAAGAAGAGTTATTATACAGGTGGTGGGGGGACAAATTCCTCCTGGCAAAGAGTGCCAATTTGAAATTTGAGATCTTGTGCCTCCTTTAGAGTCCACAGTTCCCAGAGACCTCCCAAGGTCTGCCACCAGGCAGCCGGGGCACTCAGCTATGCCCTGGCCAGAGGCAGTAGACAGGGTGGCAGGGTCACTACACCTGGGTACAGTTTGGTCTAAGCTCCAGGGCTGGAGAGTTGAATCTCAACTTTCAACCTGGGAAAGAGCACGGAAGGATGAGCTGGCAACTCCCTCACCCGGAAAATGGAAGCAGAGCCTCTGCCATTTTCGGTTGCAGTGCCGCCATCCTGTCCGTGCGCTCTTTCCCAGGTTGAAAGTTGAGATTCAACCTCTCCAGCCCTGGAGCTTAGACCAAACTGTACCCAGGTGTAGTGACCCTGCCACCCTGTCTACTGCCTCTGGCCAGGGCATAGCTGAGTGCCCCCGGCTGGCCTGGTGGCAGACCTTGGGAGGTCTCTGGGAACTGTGGACTCTAAAGGAGGCACAAGATCTCAAATTTCAAATTGGCACTCTTGCCAGGAGGAATTTGTCCCCCCACCACCTGTATAATAACTCTTCTTGTTCCAACACCACTTTATGTTTTCTGCAAAGTATTTGCATACTTACCTCAGAAAATCCACCACCCCCCTTCTCTGGAAGCTTATAAAGCACGAATTGGTTTCCCAATTTTACAGATGTGGAAACAGGCCCAGGGGAGTGACTTGCTGCTGCTCAAGGCCCCTTCCCTGGTCTGTGGCAGAGCCTGGACCAAAACCTGGGTCTCTTGACCCTCAGGGAAGTGTTCTTTCCACTGTAGCAGGCAAGGCAACTCCCATCTGGTCATTCCCACCTCCCCTCTGAAACAAATGGTGAAATACAGATGGGGTGAATCAAATTGGAGGCAGTAACAGACTAAGGAACAGGTGGAAAATCACAGCCTGGTCCCTACAACCCTTTGGCAAGCTTGGAGTTTGTTTTCCTTTGAAATCATAGGGCAGGATTCCCCCAGGCGGGGTCATCAGGGACTGGATAGTCCCTACCGTGTAAGAATCTCTTGGGAGAAGAGCCCGGAAATGTATATGTAGCGCTTTTGATGCACACTGAAGCTCTGAGGGAGGTCCCCTGCCCCGGAGATAAGCTTTCCACCACCTCCTCACACCCAGCTCAGGGCTTCAGTAAAGAGCTCAGAAGGCAATCAGTAAAAACGCTTTTGCATGAATGAAGAAAGGAGGTGGAGGTGCTGCGTAAAGAGTATGGGTCTGGGAGACACAAGCCTGGGTCCCATATCAGCTGCTAACTCACAGTGAAACCTTAGACAAGTCTTTTCCTTTGAGAACCTCTTTTTCTGCATCTGAAGGTGGTAGAGGACTATTCCAGTCTTAACATTCCTTTAACCTGTAAAAAAATTCATGAAGAGGGTCTGTTAAACCTGCTTCTAGTAGTTACTTGCTTACTTGGGTGTGGGGATGGAGGGGAGGGCGATGACATTAACCATTTCCTAGGAGCAGTTGATCCCCCCAGAGCACCAGTAAGAGCCTAGGGCAGTCCAGTACAGTCCTGAGAGTCCAGACCTGGAAACGCCAGTCAAGTTCAAACATTTACCAATCGTGATTGTTGACTATGGGCAAGGCCATGTGCTAGGTGCTGTTGGGATGTGGAGGGATATGAGGTAGAGGAAAGATTTAGAAATAACTAAAGACTCGATCGCTACTCTGAGAAGCTCATAGGCTAGTGTTGAAACTCAGCTGGTTTAGTGAAGCCCCACAGGCCAAGCTGGGAAGTGGGTTCCAGACAGTGTGGGAGAGGGCATCTGGTCATTTAGCTGCTCAAATTAGTTCCCTATCCAGGGCCTGTTGGCCATTTGGAACAGATTTTAAAAGCCTGCCTCTTGGGGGAGACCCGTCCCCAGAGATGGTTATGGGGGTGGTGTGTTCCGAGCAGGCAAGGCTGGCTGGGCACCTGCAGCAGCAGTACCGGCCTTGGGGGGGGGGGGGTGGTCTAGCCAGTCCCTGGCGGGGCGGGGACAGGCATGGCAGTGAGGAGTTGCTCAGTGAGTACTATGCAGAGGGAGCAAAGCATCTGCAAAGGAGGCTGGGACAGTGCAGCAAGGCAGGGACATCCCCACAAGGGGACAAAAGGGATGCATCTTTTAAGTCAGGGTCCAGAGTAAGTGGAGAAATTCCTGGGGAAGGTGTGCCCTGTCCCCCCCACCTCCACCTCCATCAAATTGGAGGGAATTCGTGTTTAAGGATGAGTGATTCCTTGCTGTTTGAGGACGGGTGGGGGTTTCTGCTGCGTGGGTGATGATGCCCCAGGCCCCACAGGGTTTCTGAGGGCAGTGCTGTCGTCAGGTGTTAAGACGATAGGCACCACGGGAGGTTCAGAAAGCCAGAGGCAGTTTCTGCCCCTCAGGCTGGGCTCTTGCCCTAGTTGTAAAGTTATTTTATAATTTGAGGGCGGCTCCTGTTTTGATTAATAGCTGTAAGGAAACCCAGACCAGCTGAGAAAGAAAGCTATTTGCTGCCTCCGGGCCAAGAGTATCTGATGTCTTAGACAAGAGGATAAGCCCGGGGGTACCATTGAATGACCTCTGTTTCCACACACTGATCAGCACCCGGGCGGTGGGTCTTCTTTCTCAAAGCCATTTTCAAGATGGACTTCTTGTCTCCTTAGAATGGGAAGGAGAGTTGGTGCCAGCTCAGCCAGGTCCTAAACTTCTCTCCTCTAGTTTCTTCTTTTCTCTTATTCCCTCCCTTCCCCCTTCCCCATGCTCCACCTCTTTTCCTGACTTATTTTTTCCCTTCCCTTTCCCCATCCCAGAAAGGTGGCATGGTGCCGTGGAAAGACCATTGGCTTTGGAATCAAGCAGACCTGGGTTTGGATCTCACCTCTAGCACTTCCTAGCTGTGTGATCTTAAGCAAGTCACTTTGCTTCTCTGATTCTCAGCTTCCCCATCAGTGAAACAGGAATAAAGATAGTCCCTCCCTCACTGGGGTGTAAGGCTCAAACAATATGGCAGAAGTAGAGTGTCTGGCACATGGTAACCATTCGGGACATGGTAGGAGCTGCTACCATCATTCCTATCTCTGTTTCTCTCTCTCTCTTCCTCTCTCTCTCTCATGTCCTTTTCTCCTTTTCCCCTTCCTTCTCTTCCCTCCCTCTCTGGCTCTCTTTTGATCTCCGAGCAATGCTTGCTGCTCTCAGGCCTGGTTCCTGTGGGCAGGAACCCCATTTGCCATTACTCAGAGCAGGTCCCAGCGAGGAAAAGCAGAGGGAAAGCTTCATCTCCCATTTTCTCCTGTGGGAATCAGGATCAGTTGAGACCCAGCTTGAGCCTGCCCACTGGGCCCAAATAGCTTAGGGCTAGGGTCCCTGGCTCTGCCCTGACAGCTCACACCTGTAGCCACATGGTGGTGATGCCGCCTCTCGCCCTTGGTGCCTGCCCCCACACTCCAGCTCAGCTGGCCTGTGTACGCATGTGCAGCCCCTTCCACCTGGGAGAAGGCCTTCCCCTGAGATGGTCTCCAGCTCCATGCCCTGGCCCACCTCCTGCTGCCTCCTTCCTAACTGGGAAGGTGGTTGGCTGAGACAGGCTGTTGGGGACAGAGAGGCAGGTAGGGAGGTGCAGTGAGGCCAGCACAGCAGGGGCCTGCAACACCATCATCCTGATGAAGGTCTGGGCCTCAGCCCACCCATTCCCTCAGTTCTTGCCATCCCTCCTGCCTGTCCTGGGCCCAGGCCCAGAGCTGGCTTGCTGGGCCACGCTGCAGTCATGCTGTTTTTGAATTCTCTCTCTGTTTTGTTCTCTGTTCTGTGCTGTTGTGTCTCCCCGTGTCTGGTCCCCAGGATCCGGCGCTAAGAAACAGGGCGAGGACTTAGCGGATAATGACGGGGATGAAGATGAAGGTATTTGGGGGCTGCAGGGCGTGGCGGCTGGTGCATGGCACAGAGCCCCTCCCCCTCTCAATGGGGAGAAGCCCCGTCTGTCTGTCTGTCTGTCCGTTGGTGTGTTTCTGTTCCTGTACGAGGCCGTTGGGCTGTTCATCCATCTTTGGCCTGGTCAGCCACTGGGAGTTCCAGGGTGATGGACACGGCTGGCGGGAGCAGGGGACCACGAGCAGAGCCACGGGGTCCCCCACTGCCCGGAGACAGATTCCTTCCCCATCTTCTGTGGTTCCTGGGCACCTGCCCCGACTGAGCAGCAGGGAGAGTGGAGAGAAAGCAGGACTGAGGAGGGCGGGGGCGGGGTGGGGAGGTGAGGAGAGGCGCAGAGGAACTTGAATGGCAGGAGCCCCTGTGTTTTTGCGGGGAGGTTGGCTCCTGGGAGGGGGAAGTGAGGAGTGAGGCAGTGATGACCGCAGGGGCTGGGGAACAGCGCCACCTAGGACCTCCTTGGCCTTCGCCCAAAAAGAAAAAAATGGCCTGGGGTCAGGGGCTGTATTAGGTTCAGGATGGCCACAAGAACCAGGCTGAAACACCAGGCTGAGGCCAATACGCCACAGACCAGGCAGTGGATGGCATAAGATCCTTGGGTGACGGTTGAACCAGTCTTCCTTCCTCCTCAGGAAAACAGGTTGTGTTTGCGGCAGCAGAGAGCATTCCCTTCTACCTCCATGCCCTGGCCCCCACCCCTGGGGGCCACACAGCTCAAGGGGGCCCACTGGTGGCTGGTAGGGTGTTCTGGGGCAGTGGGGTGCAGCCCAGCTCCCAGGCCGGGGGTGGGAGGTGTGCTGCAGGTCTAGGCGATCAGCCCTGTCCCCAGTGGGACAGTCACGGCTTGGGAGCAACCGCTTAAAAATCCCTTGCTGAGTGGCCTCTGTGGAGGCTCCATCTTCACCTCAGAGCTGACTCGGGGTGCGCTCTCTCATTCTTAGTTCTGCCCCACCTCTTCCCCATCCCCAGTGTTTGCAGCTAAGTCTGCCTGATGTCCAGGGAGAATGGGGTAAATGAGCACATGGTTGAGAAACCATGTCAGTAAGGTCCCCCTAACCCCATCTCTGCCATTCTCTCCCCTGTCCCCACATTTTCCCTTGTTCTCTTCCTGTGCTGCCCCTTATCCCCACACCTCTTGTCTCTGTCTGCACTGGGGGGCCAGCTGCTGCCAATGGCCGTATTTCCATGTAACTGGTCTAGCCTTGGGGGTTTCAGGGCTCCCCAGCCCCTGCTCTCTAAAGCCATGTCAGGTCCCAGGACTCCTGGGTGCCCAGGGCAGGAACTCACTGATCCAGCTAAGGGACCAGCCCTTTCTCTTCCTCCTGCCCTCTGTCCCCCAGGGCTCAGCCACCGCCTCTGTAGAACTCACTGTATCAGGCACGCCTGGCTGCCTTCAGCTGGGAGGCACTTGAAACCAGTCTTTAAAAACATCACCAGAATCTGACTTTCTCTGGCCGATGGCCCAAGCTCTGGGCTGAACAGCCCCCTGAGTCCTGCCCTCAGAAATGGCAGTGGTGTCCTGGAACCTGGGATAGCTTTGCTGCCCGCACCCCACCCCAGGGCTGGCGGGGGTGGGGGAGGAAGGGCAGCCTACCCAGCCTGTGTCTCAACCCTTCTCCTTGCAGACATCCGGGACAGTGGCGCTAAGCCTGTCATGGTCTACATCCATGGAGGCTCTTACATGGAAGGGACAGGCAACATGATTGACGGCAGTGTCCTGGCCAGTTATGGCAACGTCATCGTCATCACCCTCAACTATCGGGTTGGAGTGCTAGGTATGGTTCCCTGTTGGATGCCTAGAAGGAAGCCTGAGCTCTCAAAGGAAGGATAGAAGGCTGAGGAGTTGAGAACAAGCCCCTGGGTTCTCTAGCTGGTGCTAATGATGGTGATCACAAGGTTGTTATCCCATGGTTTTACCCAACTGCTCAGAGCTTACGCACATCCCTAGGTCCTTTCCTGGAATGTTGAGATGCCATTCAAAATTCAGTTCAAACTTCACACCTTTTCTTAGGCCTCAAGCTAGGTCTCTGCTTCCAGATTTTTGCATGGCTGAGTTTTGTAAAATCAATTTATTTTCTGGTGTCCTGTCCTTATCCCGACTCTCCCACCCTCGCATCCCTAAACACCCTACACATACACAGATATTCCTTTTAGTCAGTCACACATCTGCACACCCATACACCCTCACATGTCCACATGTCCACATGGCCCGCATCCATCCGCATGTGTCCAGCTATTTCTCACCTCCACAAACATACACACACACATCCCTACATCTACAGACCCCCTCACATATATGCACATTCTCCCACCACCCCATACACACTCCACACATATATTTTCCCCAGCGCACATATCCAGATACCTGCATACCTCTCTATACTCCATATCCATACCCCACATCTACACAGATTTTTCTCACCTTCCATGCGTACGTACACACACAGGTTTTCCCTCCACATCACTGTATCTACATCTATGCCCATATACACCACACATGCCCACCTCATGCTTCCCTCTACCCCCATAATGCACTCTACACAAAGACCCACACCCTGGGTCCATACCCACACCCAAACACTGCACATATGTATATGGGCACAGATGTAGATACAGGGATGTGGAGGGAACCTCTGTGTGTGTGTGTGTGTTTGTGTGTGTGTACACATGGGAGGTGAGAGAAATCTTTGTAGATGTGGGGTATGAGTAAGGAGTATAGAAAGGTGTGGGATATCTAGATACGTGTGTTGGGGAGACTATATGTGTGGAGTGTGTATGGAGTGGTGGGGGAATCTTCTACACATACACAGATCTATGTCCCCCTACATAGCCCACTTCTGTATCCACTCTCCTCTAACATCCACACACATGCGTGTATCCCTCAGCTTCCCTACATAAGCATGAACCAATGTTCCCCTCCCTACACATATAGGAGCCATACATGCAAGTCCACACCTCCCCACCCCAAAGTACACAAATACTACATATATCCCTCATATCCCTGCTTCCACGTGTACATACACATTCCATGCTCTATATGTAATATATGTTCCCTCTTATACGTCCCCCCTTATACACAAACCCACAGACCCCCATGCACATACCCACACATACACACGTACATAAGCACGTATATTCTTCCTATACACATCTAGCATATATATGTCCAATACATACATGTATACATATTCCTACCCCACAAATATACATGCATCCATATACCCACACCTGGTCATCCATATCCATACATGCATACACACTCATGCACACCCCACACTTACATACCCCACATACATACACTACACATTTCTTCTACTCTCTCTACACATATATCTCCATATACTCCTATCCCTTACACCACTGTGCTCCCACACATACACACTTAGTTCTCAAATACCTCCTCATATACACCCTTATCCCCTTCCCCCACATACTTTGTCGCCCACATGCTTATTTTGGAGATTTAGGCTGCCCCTCTGCCCTGTGCCTTCCTTGATAACTGTTAATGCCTAACTGTGGCCAAAGTCTTGAGGTAAACAAGTGCCTCAGAGAGGGCAACCAAGCACACAGGCCTCTGAGGACGCATGCAGCCCCATACCCTTGGAGTGGCACAAAGAAGCCAACTTCCTGCCTAGAGGGCTGGTGTCCTCAGAGTCCCAGTGGGGGTCAGGGCTCTTTGTCAGGTCTGCAGGCCTGGGTGCTGAACCAACAAGTAGGCCTGGCTTCTTCAGGGCTGGTTGGCTGATGGGACCTTATTTTCATATACTTGTGAATATGTGGCTTTGCCTGTCCGAACCTCAGAGGCCCCAGAGCTGCATTTCACTTGTGGGTGCAGTTCCATACACAGAAAGGCCACCTCCTGTTGACTTTCCCTTAATACTGTATGGGATAGCAAGACATCTTTTGGGGGTTCAGGCTGGAGAAATGATATTCCCTGAAAAAAGTGGAGCCTGCGTCCCATTCCGCAGATCCAGATACTAGATGTGACGTATGTGGGGCATCTCCCTGGTCTCTCCACAGTCTAGTGGGCTTCGGGTTTCATAGTTCTGCCACTGCTCCTGTGGCTCTCGGAGTTGCCCCAGACATCATGGCAAGGCTCTCGTAAGCTGTTCTGTCCCATTGAGAAAGAGGTTTGGAGTCTCTGACAGTAAAAATGGTACCATGCAGGTGGCTGTAAACCCACACACTTGGGCTGCCCAGTGCCTGAAAAGTAATGAATATACAAACGTAATCACACACAGATATGCAGGCACACATGCATGGTTGTTGAAGGCCAGAAGTAATTCTGTTACTTTATTTTCTAAATGAGAGTGATAGAAAATGTTCAACTCAGCTGCTTTTAAAAATGATCAACACAAAGCGCCATTCTCTAAGGACCAATGGAAAACACAGAGAATACTAAGAATATGCTTCAGTTCCGAATTATCTGACCAGCTGGAATGAAGGCAAAGAAAGAGTGGAGAATTGGGGAAATGAGGGTAGAAAAGTAAGAAAGGGAAGGAAAGGATGGTAAAGAGAAAAAAGGATGAGAGTGACACAGAGAAAGGAGGCAGAGGAGAGACTCAGAATTTGAAGTGTCACTTGGGAGCTGTGGGCTGCAAGCTCCCTGTGATATCCTGGTTTGATGATTACTTAACAACCCTTCAGTTGCTCTAACCCTTAAGCTTGTGTATCAGAAGTTTTTAACCTTTTGGGGAGTCTTGGACCCCTTTGAAATTGTGATAGAAATGATGGCCTCTTATCTTATCCCAGAAAATGCTTGTGTGCATACACACACACACACACACACACACACACACAAACTTATAGAAATTATTTCATGGATACTACTGAAACTCATCCACGAAATTCAGGTTAAGACCCCGACCACCACCTTACAACCTCCTCTCATTGGCATAACCAGAACAGCACATCTTGGGGTTAAAAAAAACAACGCATTTTTTAAATGTTTATTTTTAAAGAATAAACATTTGTATTCTTTGGACTTAAATAGTTAATGATCAAAATAATACTACCCAAACCTCAGAAGGAGCCATTAAGTAAGATTTGGCCAGAAGTTTCCCACCACCTCCTGTGTGCCCTTCAGTGTCTGCTCTGGAACACAAATGTAATCAATAGGCCACTGATCGGACTCTGGATACATACAAGATGTTTTTGTCTCTTGGCGCCAGATATAGAACATGGGTTTGTCCCTGTTTCTTGGGGATTTTGCTGTATAGCTGAGGCTTTGTTGTTTTGTTTCCCAAAACATGTGACCAGTTTTGGACCTCATTTATATGCATTCATTCACTCTCCTTCCCATCAGCTTCTCTGAGCGCTGAGCCCAAACAGACGGTTCCCTCCAAGGTGCTTCTTTAGACATCTTAGGTGATGCACATATTTTATTAGATGATGTCACAGGCGAGTCCATGGATCCCATCCAAGGCAGAGCGGTATTTATAATTTGAAAAGCCCCCACTGGGCTTGAGACCAACAAAAGAAAGGGACCTCAGCAGGATATAGGATGTGGATATCCCTGGGGCAGAAGAAGTGGGGGCTTGCTGAGTTTTCTTTCAGGTTTCAGAACTGAATCCTACATCCTTGCTCAGGTGCCTTCAGGCAAACTGAAAACCTGGTAAATGTCAAGCCTTGGGTGACATACTATGTGTTTTTGATACAGTATACCAGCTTCCCCTGTCTTCTGTTGCCAAGCAGCTTACCATGTACTGCAGTATAAACTCGGGCCCAGGGAGACTGGCTCAGATTTGCTCTAGCAGTTTATGGAGTTTGGTGTCTCAGCCCTCATTCTCACATGGTTTTTCACTGGATGACTGAGTTACTGGGGAACCAGCAGCAAATGACTGCTCTTCCAAACTGCCAGGTTTTGTGTGTGTTTGTGGTCAGTGACATTTACTGTATCATCTGCCTGAGCCTGTTGGATAGAGCACTTCAAGCGGGATGCTTGCAGTAGGATGGTTGACATGACGTCATCCACAAGCTTCAGTGCCTCTTATCCTGAGGTTCATGGGACCTGAGGGAGAAGAGAGTGATGCTCAAATCCTCCACTCAGCCCTTTCAGGCCTTTGTTCCCAACCCAGGAAATTGGTTCATTTTGGAGAAATCTACTTTACTACATCCAAATGCAGGCTCTCCCTGCTGATTAGGACAGGTGTATTTGACACATTTCACTGAATGATACCTTGGCAAAGACCAAAGCCAAGTCTACTATTGCCTAAATAAGAGACAAGGTAGAAAGAAAATGGGGGAAGGAGAGAGGAGGGAGGGAGGACAGGCAGGCTAAGACAAACACAATGATTTTGGCCGGAGGGTCTCAAGGCTTGGACAGCCAGGTTGGATCTTGGTCAGCATACTTTTCAAGACTTGCAGGAACAACTTCAGCTTGTGAATGGGCCAGACAAGAAGTTGGTTCCCTTGTCTAGAGGCACAAGAGCTCCTCCATTCATCCTCATTCAGGCTTTCTCTAATTCCTTCTCATTTCCTCATTGGGAACCTGGGGCTAAAGAGGTCTTGTGACTAGATCCTGAGAGGAATAACTAAGTACTTTACATACTTAATTGCACCAAAGGTAAATTAATAACATACTTGAAGAGGGTAAAATGAGCTCTTTCACAGTAGCTAGATTCAGAAGGGCTCAAGAAAGACAGTGATGAGGTCTTGTGCCTGCTTGAGTCTGTTTGAATTCAGCTTCTGCCCATGGTCTACCAGGCCCATTGGAGAACTCTCTGTGAACTGATGGACCCTCCTCAAACATGGCCTCCCACAAAGTTGATCCCAGGGGCTGTGGATGAGCTTTTAACTGTGGAGTTAAAAAATACTGACCCAGGTATAGGTTTTCAGTGTGTAAGAGCACCACAGCTATCCACCTGGAAAGAACCTTTCCAAAAGCCTAGGGCAGGAGATGATAGCCTTCCAAGGAACCTAAATATCAGGGAAAAGGATGAAATGAAGCAGCAAGATCAGACTAAAATGGAAGCAGGGTGGGGTGGGGGGAATATAGGACATCTCTGTGGGATAGCCAGCAGGTGGGTGGGAAGGTAGTCGCCATGGCAACAAGTCTCCATAGCAGCAAATCCCAGCAGGTGGGTGGGAAGGTAGTCTCCATGGTGACATGTCTCCTCAGCAGCAAATCCCAGTGGGTGGGCGGGAAGACCTCTTTCTGTGGTAATGAGCTGCACTGACTTCCCCATTTTTCCACCAGACGAAAAAGATGGTCTAACCCAGTGGTTTTCCAACTTTAGCAGGCATCAGAATTACCTGGAGAGCTTGTTAAACATAGAGATTGCTGGGCCCCACCCCCAGAGTTTCTGATTCATTAGGTCTTGGAGGATGGGAAAATGAGGACCTGCCCTGAGAATGAGGAGAAGGGGGCATCTGAGGCCCTGGAGGAAGTGGAAATGGACAAGCTTGGACAGGGGGTGCCAGGAGGGCTTAGGGATTATAGTCTCTTCGAATCTTAACTTCCTCCAGAGACAGAATAAAGGGAAAAGAGAAGTAGCTATAGATGTATAGTGTGCTGAGCACGTCTGATATGCCTATGCTCATTTTATCCTTGATACAACCCTTTGAAGTATTTTGTCCCCATTTTACAGGAGAGGAAACTAGAGCCCAGGGATTTTCAATAAGTTGCCTAAAACTACATGGCCAGTAAATGGTAGAGCCAAGGTCCCTGCTCTTTCTACTCTATCTTGACAGGTGCTAGAGTAGTGTATCAGTTAGCACATCAAGGCAGAGGATGCTGGATACTGGCCATTTACAGTTCCTGCAGTTTAAGTCTCCCAACTGGAGGCATCCCTTTCAGACAGTCTGGAGATCCTGCCTTTCAAACTGGGGAATGAGTAGGAAGTAGGGAACTGATATTTCCCAGAGTGATGGTGCTGGACCTTGCAGAAAAGAGCAATGGTTAATGCTAACTGGGTGAAAAGAGCTACACTGCATGCTCATCCTCCATCCTTATGCCCCTGACAGTCATCGTCATCCAAATGCTCCATCCCTCCACCTTCACTGTCCTTGTGCCCTTTATTGAATTCAGGTTTCCTGAGCACTGGAGATCAGGCTGCCAAGGGCAACTATGGGCTCCTTGACCAAATCCAGGCCCTCCGCTGGGTGAGCGAGAATATCGCCTTCTTCGGTGGTGATCCCCGCCGTATCACCGTCTTTGGCTCAGGCATTGGCGCATCCTGTGTCAGCCTCCTCACACTGTCGCATCATTCTGAGGGTGAGTAGCTCTTGGAACAGCACAAGAACTAGCCAAGTGCTGGCTGCTGACCCTGACCCCAGGCCCTCCAGGCTCCAGGGTGCCCAGCTTCATGTCCCAAGAGCACCCAGGGGAATCAGCAACCCTCACCTACCAGCTCAGTGTCCCTTTGGGGAGAAAGTGAAAGTGAAAGTCATGTCTGATTCTTTGCGACCCCATGGACTGTATAGTCCATGGAATTCTCCAGGCCAGAACATTGGAGTGGGTAGCCGTTCCCTTCTCCAGGGGATCTTCCCAACCAAGGGATCAAACTCAGATCTCCCACAATGCAGGCAGATTCTCTACCAGCTGAGCTACCAGGGAAGCCTTCTTTGGGGAGAAGTGGAAAGGAAATGTTTCTCTAGGGGAAGATGTATATCTCCCAGTGTGAAAGAGGAAAGGAGAGAATCCTATTTATATCTTGAGAAAGGAAGGTTCTCCTTGTGATGTGGGAGTCTTATTGAGGAGTGTGGGAGTAGGATGTCTCTCTCTCTCTCTCTCTGAAGGGACACTGGCTCTTTTTGGGCAGGGGAAATCTTTCTGTGTGGGAAGGACACGTGACGTCGGGTAGAGCTCTAGAGTGGAAATTAGTTTTTAGGTGTAAGAAACACTCATTCTCGGCCTTCATCTCTGAAGAGCAAGTCTGTGTAAGACAGGAACTGCCCTTGACAGGGGAGACGGGACCAAAGCCAACATTAAAAACCTGTGGATGAGCTTTGTCTGAGGGATGGCAAGTTCTTATCACACTCCAGACCAAGCCTCTCCCACCCCCAAGCTGTATGACCCCAGCTAAGGGAGACTTTAAGTTTTAGCCTGATGGGAAGCCTCTGCAGTGACGCTTCCAAGGGGGCCAAATAGACCCTTTTTTGTGTTCAGCAGGAAATGTTCTCTTCATCTGTGGACTATGAGTACATGCTAAGTTGCTTCAGTCATGTCCAACTCTTTGCGAACCTATGGACTGTAGCCCACCAGGCTCCTCTGTCCATGGGATTCTCCATGCAAGAATATTAGAGTGAGTTGCCATGCCCTTTTCCAGGGGATCTTCCCGACTCGGGGATAGAACCTGTGTCTCTTCAGTTCAGTTCAGTTCAGTCGCTCAGTCGTGTCCGACTCTTTGCGACCCCATGAATCGCAGCACGCCAGACCTCCCTGTCCATCACCATCTCCCGGAGTTCACCCAGACTCGCATCCATAGAGTCAGTGATGCCATCCAGCCATCTCATCCTCTGTCATCCCCTTCTCCTCCTGCCCCCAATCCCTCCCAGCATCACAGTCTTTTCCAATGAGTCAGCTCTTCGCATGAGGTGGCCAAAGTACTGGAGTTTCAGCTTTAGCATCATTCTTTCCAAAGAAATCTCAGGGCTGATCTCCTTCAGAATGGACTGGTTGGATCCCCTTGCAGTCCAAGGGACTCTCAACAGTCTTCTCCAACACCACAGTTCAAAAGCATCAATTCTTCAGCGCTCAGCTTTCTTCACAGTCCAACTCTCACATCCATATATGACCACAGGAAAAACCATAGCCTTGACTAGACGGACCTTTGTTGGCAAAGTAATGTCTCTGCTTTTCTATCTAGGTTGGTCATAACTTTTCTTCCAAGGAGTAAGCGTCCTTTAATTTCATGGCTGCAGTCACCATCTGCAGTGATTTTGGAGCCCCCCAAAATAAAGTCTGCCACTGTTTCCACTGTTTCCCCATCTCTTTCCCATGAAGTGATGTGACCAGATGCCATGATCTTCGTTTTCTAAATGTTGAGCTTTAAGCCAACTTTTTCACTCTCCTCTTTCACTTTCATCGAGAGGCTTTTGAGTTCCTCTTCACTTTCTGCCATAAGGGTGGTGTCATCTGCATATCTGAGGTTATTGATATCTTGATTCCAGCTTGTGCTTCTTCCAGCCCAGCGATTCTCATGATGTACTCTGCATATAAGTTAAATAAGCAGGGTAACAATATACAGCCTTGACGTACTCCTTTTCCTATTTGGAACCAGTCTGTTGTTCCATGTCCAGTTCTAACTGTTGCTTCCTGACCTGCAGGTTTCTCAAGAGGCAGGTCAGGTGGTCTGGTTATTCCCATCTCTTGAAGAATTTTCCACAGATGTGTCTCTTACATCTTCTGAATTGGCAGGCGGGTTCTTTACCACTAGCGCCACCTGGACTGTAAGAGCCCTTTCTACCTCTGAGAGGCAAAGATGAGCTTCTCAAAATAAGTGTCCTTCTCTAAAGTAAGGAAAACCATGAGAGAGAACACAGTTTTTCACTGAAATCCACCTTATGAGTTAGTGATATTCTCACAGGAAGACTTGCATTCTCTCTTTGAAGAAGGCCTGTCTCTCTCAGGGAGAAAAATCACCTTTTCTGACCTAGAAATTCTGCCTCTGTCCCTCCAGAGACTCCATGAGGGAAGACTAAGGTGGGAAGTAGACAACTTAAAATGTGTTCCTAGGTGATGGTATGGGAACAGGAATTCCTTTTCTCCATCAAGGAGAGTGAAGTGACGAGTGGTGAAGGTGCCTCTGTCTGGAAAGAGGAACAGTGCCTCCTCTGATTGGGGACTATTTCCCTGGGAGGAGAAAGCCTTTCTTGGTGTGGTGCTAATTCTCTGTCTCATAGTGGGCCTGTGTCCCTGGCAACCTGGCTGCTTTAAAGATTTATTCTCTCTGTCTTTCTGTAATTGATTAATGGAGAATAATCTTTAAAAAAATGAGGCTTTCTTATGTAGTCATCTATATTTCTCTCCCTCTCTTTTTTACCCATGCAGACTCTCTTCAACTCTCTTTCTTTCTCTCTCTCTTTTTTATGGCTATGTCATATGGTATACAGGATATTAGTTCCCTGAACTGGGCTCAAACCTGTGGCCCCTACATTGGGAGCACAGAGTCTTAACCACTGGAGCACCAGAGAAGTCCCATAAACTCTTTCTCTTTGAGGAATAGAATGTGCACCTGTGGGCCAGAGTTTCCCTTACTTGGGAATGTTGAGGTCAGAGAAAGAATGATACCTTTTTTCCATAGAGGGGAAGAATCATCTACATTTTGAGTTTGGGGGACTGGCTCCTTCTTAGCAAGGGGAAAATCTGGACCTGAGGCATCAGTAGCTTCAGGAAAAGGAAAGACCCTGTGGAGACTACAGTTTGGGAGGGCACATGCCCTGGAGACCTTCAGACCACAGGGCCTTTGCCCTCAGGAATCCTTCCCCAAACTCCGAGAACGTGAAACTCTCTCCTGCCTGCATTTCTCATCCCTCATGAAAAAGACCCCTTTGTGGTGGAAGCGCCAGCTCCCTGGTGGTGTGCTGGCACAGAACTGGGCCCAGCTGGGCAGGAAGCAAGAGGGGAAGAAAAGGAGAGATAAAGAGAGGGAGCCTAAGGAAACTGATGTCTGGGACTCAAGGGGTTAATTCTTCCTAGCATTTCCTTAACCCCAAAGTTACCAACCACCATCCTAGAATGAGGAGACAAGAAACAGGCAGGGGAACAGTCAGGAAAGGAGCCCAACAACCCCTCCTCTGGTCCTAACCCATTGTTCCAGCAAAAGGGTTATTCCTTCTTCACAGCCCATTCAACCCAGAGGGCGACCTCAGTAAAAAAGGAATGAAGAGGTGTTTGATCTGTCACGATGATCTGACTTGGTGCTGTCTATTTTCTAAGGGCTTTTCCAGAGGGCCATCATCCAAAGCGGTTCTGCTCTGTCCAGCTGGGCTGTGAACTACCAACCGGTGAAGTACACCAGCCTGCTGGCAGACAAGGTGGGCTGTAATGTGCTAGACACAGTTGACATGGTGGACTGTCTTCGCCAAAAGAGTGCCAAGGAGCTGGTAGAGCAAGACATCCAGCCAGCCCGCTACCATGTGGCTTTTGGCCCAGTGATTGATGGTGATGTCATTCCTGATGACCCAGAGATTCTCATGGAACAGGGCGAGTTCCTCAACTATGACATCATGCTAGGTGTCAACCAGGGTGAGGGGCTCAAGTTTGTGGAAGGGGTGGTGGACCCTGAAGATGGTGTCTCTGGCACTGACTTTGACTATTCAGTCTCCAACTTTGTGGACAATCTGTATGGCTATCCTGAGGGTAAGGATACCCTGCGGGAGACCATCAAGTTCATGTACACAGACTGGGCAGACCGTGACAATCCTGAGACCCGCCGTAAGACGTTGGTGGCACTCTTCACTGACCACCAGTGGGTGGAGCCCTCAGTGGTGACGGCTGATCTGCATGCCCGCTATGGCTCGCCTACCTACTTCTACGCCTTCTACCATCACTGCCAGAGCCTCATGAAGCCTGCTTGGTCAGACGCAGCTCATGGGGATGAAGTACCCTATGTTTTTGGTGTCCCTATGGTAGGCCCCACTGACCTCTTCCCCTGCAACTTCTCCAAGAATGATGTCATGCTCAGTGCTGTTGTCATGACCTACTGGACCAACTTTGCCAAGACTGGGTAAGGAGAAGGTGGGGGTTCTTCTACTTTGGGACCCTAGCGTGCCCTCCCCTCTGCTCCTCTACCTAAACCTCTTCCATCATCTCCCTTCCTAAAACAGTCACCAGATCTTGATTGATAACCCCTTCATCCCTTTCTGTACATCCTCTTATCTAGTCTTTCATGCCATTTCCTTCCCTTAAAAATTTTTGTGGAGGTTCAGAATTTGGTCAGCAATAGGATCAAGCAGGAATGAGAATTACTGGCATAACTATGGGATTCGAGTTTAGATGGTAAGAAGCCAGGTGAAGTGGGAATAAAGTACATTCAGAAAGCCTTTAAAGGGCTCTTGGAAAAACTGAGCAGCTGAAAAGATGAATGGATGCTCTGTAACTTGTGAGAAGAAGCGTCCTATAGCTTGATATCAGAGGATGGGTGCAGGGGAGGATGTGATGGTTTCCATGATGCCATGGGCAATAGGAGTTCAAGGTCTGGGGAAGATGAGGGGTATGGACAGGGTGAGGGACCCCAAAAAAGATGGAAATGATAGAACATTCTGGACTGGGGAAGGGGTTTAGGGCTGAGTGTTAAAGGAAGAATCTGGGCCTTTTCCTCATTACATAGAGTGGTGACCCCAGATTTCCATGTGGTATTTCAGGGATCCCAACAAGCCGGTCCCCCAGGACACCAAGTTCATTCACACCAAGGCCAACCGCTTTGAGGAAGTGGCCTGGTCCAAATACAATCCCCGAGACCAGCTGTACCTTCACATCGGGCTGAAGCCAAGGGTCCGCGATCATTACCGGGCCACTAAGGTGGCCTTTTGGAAACACTTGGTGCCCCACCTATACAACCTGCACGACATGTTCCACTACACGTCCACAACCACCAAAGTGCCGCCCCCGGATACCACCCACAGCTCCCACATCACCCGCAGGCCCAATGGCAAGACCTGGAGCACCAAGCGACCAGCCATCTCCCCCGCCTACAGCAACGAGAATGCCCAGGGGTCCTGGAACGGGGACCAGGATGCAGGGCCACTCCTGGTGGAGAACCCGCGTGACTACTCCACTGAATTAAGCGTCACCATCGCTGTGGGGGCCTCCCTCTTGTTCCTTAATGTCCTGGCCTTCGCTGCTCTCTACTATCGGAAGGACAAGCGACGTCAGGAGCCCCTGCGGCAGCCCAGCCCTCAGAGGGGAGCCGGGGCTCCTGAACTGGGAGCTGCTCCCGAGGAGGAGCTGGCAGCGCTGCAGCTGGGTCCCACACACCACGAGTGTGAGGCGGGTCCCCCCCATGACACCCTGCGCCTCACCACGCTGCCTGACTACACACTGACCCTGCGGCGCTCCCCTGATGACATTCCACTCATGACCCCCAACACCATCACTATGATCCCCAACTCCCTGGTGGGGCTGCAGACATTGCACCCCTATAACACCTTTGCCGCAGGGTTCAACAGTACTGGGCTGCCCCACTCACACTCCACCACCCGGGTATAGTAGCTCTAGCCCAGAGCACAGCCTATATCCTGATTCTACCCCTCCCAGATCCACAAAAACACATGCACACATGCACACACACACACACACAGACACATGCAGACATCTATGTATACGCACGCACCCACACCCAACAGCAGACCCACGTGCACAAACATAGACAGATATGGACATGCACCCACATGTGCAACAACACAAATAAGGAAGTAAACCTGAACAAGCCCTTCAAATGGAGACACACATGAGTCCTTGGGAAGCTGAGGACCCATGGAACAGCAGCTGAAGCCGGCTCCCAGACCTGACCACAGACACTCCCAGGGAGCCTGAAGCACCAGCTGGATACCCCTTGGTGCTCGCCTTCCGCATCTCTTGGAACTGCACCACCCACCAACTCCAAACTTGGGAGCTTTAAAGAGCAGAGTAGCTCTTTCTCCCTTAGACTTGGTCTTTTTTCTGGGTCTCGTTTTTGTTGATTTAAAAAAAAAAAAATTGGAACAAATGCTTCTCCAACCCATGAGTGCAAAGAGGCTCCGGAAGGGAGGGCTCCAGGCCCAGGTCTCTCTGGCTTTGGAACTCCCATTGCTCACACAATGACTGAGAAACATGAGCCCCAAGAAAGAAACAGATTCGGGCAAGACCATGGGGGAGAAGGAGGAAGGGGTTGTCACTGGATGGGGTTGGAAGGCCATAGGGGACAACTCACCAGCCACCTCTATCTCTGTGGAGGGCTGTGGAGACCACAGGTGACCTGCGTTCCCCAGGAGCATTGGCCTCCCTAGACCAGGGGACCCCAGATTTGGTGAACGAGGTTTTGTGGAGGCCATGTCATTATTGGGGGCCCTGGGTGTAAGCTGGGTCCTACCTCTGCCCTTGGGGTAATGCTATCAGAAATTCGCCCCATTTTCTTTAGAGTCTCTTTCGTGTATGTCATTTCTCTTTCAAAAAGACGGTGTTTTTTTGTTGTTGTTGGCTTTTTTTTTTTTAAAGAAAAGTTCTTAAAACACTAACGGAAACCCATGGAGTTTGTCCTTTGTAAAAATTTTAAACACAGTGTCTTGATATAAAAATAAAAAATCCAGTTAGCACTCCCAACCTGCCTCCCTTGCACAGGCCTTGCCCCGACAGACCTCCTGGCAGGGCACCTCTGCGGGTGAGGACTCACAGTCTCCCTCAACATCCTGTGCCTTTAAGCTGATACAAGTCTGGGCGGCTGGCTGCTGACCCCCTGCACGAAGGCCTCTCAAATCTTAATCAGGTTGCTGTCCCCACCCCCACCCTCACCCCCCAACGCTCTGGGTTCCTGCGGCTGAATTCTCGGGCCTCCTAATGAAACTGCAAAAATAACACTTCCTTCTCCACTGCGCCATGGCTTCTGCGGCCACCGCCACTGCAGCCCGCTGCTGGCTCTGCCACCATCGCCACCACCCTGCCCTCGTCCTGGACGACTGGGAGCTGGGACGAGGTCCGCCCTCTAATATGCTGAAAATTCTTTTTCATGTCTGAATCCAGTGCAGCATCAGATATGTGGACTCCCTGGCCTTGGGTGACTGACAGAGCAGGGGCCCTCTCCTCCCCAGGGATACTGGTTTCCTGTTCTGTGAATTAGAATTGGAGAAGTCACTGGGGCCCTGGCAGCATTTCTCTCCAGGACTGTGATCAGTGGCTCCCTGTCAACCCTGGGGGACAGATTCAGTGGGCTCCACAGAGTTAGCATTATGGTATCTCATATTACCCACACTGACTTGAAGGACTAAACCAGGAGTCTGCTCCTCAAGTGTGACAGTTAGGTGGGGTTGCTGACTCCTCAGAAACCAGGAATAGCATTCTTCAGAGTGTCCCTGATGGAATGAAGGAGATGAACCAACACAACACGATGACGTTCAGAGGGAACAAACACAAGGTAGTAAAAAGACCAAAACCAAGAACTAAATACTAATATGGTATGTGGGGACAAAGGAGATTGGCAATGATTGACTTGACCTAGGTTAGTTAAAAAAAGAAAATAGAACTGGGGGGAGGATGTCAGGGTGGGTCTTGAGTTGGATGAGTCCCTAATGTAGAACTGGTTTTCTCCTCCTTCCCTTCTTCCTCTCACCCTATTCTTTCTCTTCTTCCCCCCATCCCTTCCTTCTTTCTTTCCAAAACTAACTTGGATACTAGCACATAATAACAAAAATTTGGTATGGAGTCACTGGGAAGTAATCGCAGTCTGAGTTTTTTAGAAGTAAGCTTAAAGTCATGTAGTCCAACCCACTTATTTTATAACTGAGGAAATGGGCTCAGAAAAACACAATGTCACAGTGTTAGAAACAGACCTAAAATGTAGTCCAGTAACATATGACCTTCCTCATGGTCCTCAGTTTTCTCCACTCTACCTAACATTGGTTAGGACTTTGAAAACAGTAATGGGTCTGCCCTTGGTCAACACATTTTCAGCATATGTGGAAAAGCTAGAGAGGATCTGGAGAAGAGCAAAAACAATGTGCCAAAGGACTAAGTTGTTGTTTTTTTTTTTTTAATTTAGAAAGGAGGAAGCGGATGAAATAACATTTAATAATTGTGGAGCACCTACTATATGACAAGTGTGACATATCATCAAAAAATCAGGAGGTATATCATCCCCTAAATCAGGACAGAACTGAGTGATCTGTTCTCTATTTCTTCTGAGAGTGATTGGGGGAAAGATTAAGTTAGACACAAGGCAAAACTTTGCTGTAGATAGGAGTTGATCATGGCATGTAGTAAATCCTCAATAACAGTTGCCAAATTGAGTGACTAAGGGAAGCAATGGTGTTCATCTTTCTGAATGCAAAGGGCTGGGTTATGTGACATTTTAGATCAATCAGTCTTTATTATTATGATCCTTTGATTACTCCATGTCAGATATGCCGAAATGAGCCTCCTCTTCTGAGGGGTATGTGTGCGCCTCCAAATTAGGAGGCTTTCTAGTTGGGGAGGATGTAGACATTGTCTCTCCTCTAAGAACTAAAGGTGCCATAACAAACTCAGCTCCAACCCTATTTGGGACTCATCAGTGAGAGATCATAGTTGGTCTTCACACCTAAAAAAAGGTCTGCGAGACCTCTAATGCAGGCAGAGTTTCAGTCTAATAGTCAGTGCTGTGCCTGGGTGGTTTGAGTGTTCTTGACCCCCTTGCTGACTGCCAGCCCCGAGTCCAGCAAAGAAAAAGAAAAAAGAAAAAGCCCAGGTTCTTGTTTAAAGGGCTGAGGGTATACTTGGATTTGATTTCACGTGGCAAAAATCATTAGGGCCTAAACCGGATCCAGCCTGCATCTCTAGATTTATCTAGTTTCTATATTAGTCTTTTGAGGAGCTGGACACAGATATCTTGGGATCTGAACTCGTGGTGTGTGTGAAGGGCCAGAGGTCAGTCACTGTGGAAAATTTCCATGGGAAGCAAGGATGGTTATCAGGACTGTAAGCCAGGCCCTGTACTGGTTTATATACAATGAGGGATAAAATATACCCTCTTTGGGGTGCATACTGTCAGGAAGACAGTTCAGATCTGAACTGTGATCAGATGAGTAAAACGCGTAATCTCTGTGACTTCCATTGTATGGTGAAGGTAAAAAGCTGGAGAAATTGCAAGAAAAGCTATGGTAAGATCTGGGTGGGTGATGGAATAATGGGCATTTCAAATTGGGGGAAAGTCCTCAGCCAGAGCATGGAGGTAAGATTCTAAATGTGCTTGAGGAGCAGTGAGGGAACTGGCTTGACAGAAGTAAAAGGTTCAAGTCAAATGATGGGAAATCATTTGGAAAGATTGGAAAGAAAGGTTGTGGAGGTCTTCATAACAGCAGAAGAGTTTGGGTGTTGCCAGATGAATAATGGGGGGCCCTGATTTTTCTTTAGTTTGCTAATGGTTTCACAGACAGAAAACAAAATCTCCTTGGCAACTCCTGTGCTTCTTCTTTTCTGCAAGGAGAAGGATTTTCAGAGTCAAAGGGACAAAGTGAGCCCCAGAAAGAGGCTCCTCAAGGGAGTTTAGTCCCAGAGAGCCTTTAGCTGCTCTGAGCAACTCCATCTCCTAGTCTCGGTCAATAACAGCCCAGGGCATTGTGACGACCTGCAGCTCCAGTTGCAGGACAACTGGTGATGGCTTTGAAAACCCCATGGAGGGTGAAAGGGATGCACACCGCTGCATCACTGAGATCAATGAGTTAAATATTGATTGAGGGCAAGATTCTAGAACAAATGAGGGTTGGTGAGCAATTACAAAAGGAAGAGAAGAACACTTAGCCCCTGCATGGATTCTGGAAAAGCCATTTCCCACTCAAGCTCATTTCCTTTGATAGGCTGACTCGATGGGTAGATTAGAATGTTACCCCTACAGTGTATCTGGAGCTCAAAGAAACATTCTCTCACCATACTCTTAGGACAATATGAAGAACTGTGGGAATTCTAGGCGATTTCCGGCTTTCATGTCACTAGATCAACTTTGAAAATTATACATAGCTGGGAGGAAGTGCCAAAATATGAGATGACAGAATAAGAACTTGTACAGATGTCAAGAGGCTCCTATGATGGACTTGCTATAGCAAAATCAGAGTTTACAAAGACAAGGATGATGTCACCTTTTAAAATTTCAAAATGTAACAGTGTAACTGTTAAGAAGTGTGAGATGTGACTTAAAGGCTTTTAGAGTAAATGGAAGCTCATCATGATCCACGAGTCAAAAGTGTGGTTTGGTTGTTACCAAAAGTATCATGACCTTAAGCTATATTAATAAGAGCATAATGTCCAGAATAAAGGAAGTAAGTGATCATCTTGGGCAGTAGATCGTCTGTACTGGTCAGACCACCCCTGAGGCCCTCTATTCAATGCAGGCATCATACTTCAAGGGACATGTCAACAAAAGTACAGCCAGAGAGAGTGGTGAGAATAGTGAGGGAACTAGCAAATCCCCAGAGAAATTTCTCTACTGTCAGCAAATCATTGCTGGGCTCATAGTGAAGAGGAAGCTGGACATTTATTCTGTGTGGGACTCCAGGGGCTCTGAGATCTAATGGGGTGGAAGTTACAGGAAAGTAGATTTGGGCTAAATAGAAGGAAGAGGCTTTTTTTTTCTTTTTTATAATGAGAAAATGATAATAAAAGTTTTGGCTCATGATTCCAGCCTTTTGAAGTCCTTTTAAAATTTATTACCAGCAGCTTCAAAAACAGAAGAAAAAACTTCCTAATCTCAACATCCTGATATAAACATTTTGCTATGTTTAAGAAGAACTTTCTAATGATTAATAACACTCTCTGAAATTAGAATAGACTAACTCAAATGGTAGGCAGCTCGCCATCACCAGAGATATTTAAGCGGTGACTGGATAATCACTCCTTGTGGGTGATTCAAAGGCAAAGAAAGCATCTGATAAAGGACTGAGCCCAATGACCTCTAGCGTCACTGAGATTCTATGGTGAGCTGGAAAGTCTCATGATAAAGTATTCAGAAAAATATTTCTGAAGCCTTTGAGCAGGGCAATCTGGAGCCAGAGATAATAACTAGTTGAGAGGTACCTACTTTGAGGTACAACTATGTTCACCTCTGGCCCCAACCCCTACCCCTGACTTGAATCCCCAAATTACAGTGTCAGAAGCCAACTTAATGGTTGCCTAATTCCTCACCCCTATGATCTGCTGCTTGATTCCTTCTGTGGCCTTTGCCAAATAGTTATCTTGTCTCTGTTTAAATACCTCCAGTGATGGGACTATCTTGTCCTTTCAAAGCTGACCATTGCATAATGTTTGGTCATCTTGAACCATCATAAAGTTCTTCCTTAGGTTGAGTCAAAATATGTTTTCCCAGAGCACATGCCCTTTGTCCCTCTTACAGAGAAAAACAAGATGAATCCATCTTCTATGTGATGATGGTTCCAACATATGAAAACTTGATCCCAAACCACAATCACGCCCTTTTTGATCCCTTCTTCAAGTTCACATACAATGATTCTGGAGTCCTCTCATACTCCTGGTCTCGTGTGCTTCATGCATGCTCCAGGTTGCTAATGCTCCTGTTCTTTTGTGGTGTCCAAGGCTAAAGACGGTCCTCCACTGTTCTAATGAGCAGAGAAGAAGGCACAAATGTAATCTTCCACATCCTAGCCCTGAATTCATTAGCATTTCAGGCAGCTAGTGTCAAAAATAATGAATTTACAGGCACCTCAAACACCTGAAACCTTTTCAAAGAGTCATGTCTCTCCTACCTTACACTTAAGCATTTGGTTTCGATGAACTCGACTACGAAACTTTACATTTCATTTCCCTGGTTCATTATGGCCTCTTGGGATCTTCCTGAAACCAGCATCATTTACAAATTTGATAAACATGCCATCAATGTCCTGATCCAAGTCATTAGTTAAATTATTGGACAGGCCAGGGACCTCCCCTCAAGCCCCCAAAGATCCATTAGTCACCAGCTGTGAATACACCTTTACTGTCCTATCTTCACTTCACGTGTTTTCTTCTTATCCACAAGGACATCTCAAACCAGGACATTCTTAAACAAAGTAAAATTGTATTCTGAAATCTTCTTTGGAAACAAGGAAGCAAGGGAGGGGGAGAGGTACAAAGGGAGCAGAGATGAAAGGAGTTTAACCTTTAGATCTTCCCCTCTTCCCTTTCCCCCAGTCCCATGATGAAATCTATGACCTCAGTCTCCACGAAAGAATTCCCAGCCACCAGCTCAGGTAGAGAAAATGGGAAGAACTGAATTTAGGGTCAGAAAACCTGCATTCAGATCCATCTCTGCTTCTTCCCAGCTGTACAACCTTGAGCAAGCTCGTTAACTTCTCTGAATCTGTTTGCTCATCTGTAAAATAGGGATGCTCATGCCCACCTCACAGGGTTGTAGTTAGGATTAAATGGGAAAATGGATGTGAATGTATTTTGTAAACTATAAGCACCATGCGAGGGCTTCCCGGGTGGCACTAGTGCTAAAGAACCCACCTGCGAATGCAAGAGACGTAAGAGATGTGGGTTTGATCCCCGGGTTGAAAAGATCCCCTGGAGGAGAACGTGGCAACCCACTCCAGTATTCTTGCATGGAGAACCCCAGGGACAGAGAAACCTGGTAGGCTACAGTCAAAGGGTCGCAAAGAGTCGGACACAACTGAAGCGACTTAGCACAGTACAGTGAAAGTGAAGTGGCTCAGTTGTGTCCGACTCTTTGCGATCCCATGGATTGACCAGAAGTCTACCAGGCTTCTCTGTCCATGGGATTTTCCAGGCAAGAGTACTGGAGTGGGTTGCCATTTCAAGCACTATACAAATGTAAGATATCATTATCATTATATATTGAGTGCCTACTGTGTTCATCGATATAGGTTATAAAAGATACACAGGCTATGGTCCTTGCCCTTGAGGAGGTCACAATTTCGTAGGGGAGACATGAAGTAGAAGCATAGAGCAAATGAGGAAATCAACCCTGAATATTCATTGGAAGGACTGATGCTGAAGCCAAAACTACAATACTTTGGCCACCTGTTGTGAAGAGCCAACTCATTGGAAAAGACCCTGGGAAAGACTGAGGGCAGGAGGAGAAGGGGGCAATAGAGAATGAGATAGTTGGATGGCATCATTGACACAATGGACATGAGTTTGAGCAAACTCTGAAAGATAGTGAAGGAGAGAAAAGTCTGGGGTGCTGCAGCATGGGGTCACAAAGAGTTGGACACGACTTAGCAACTGAACAACAAATAGAGCAAATGGCACAAGTCACTAATTTAGAAAAGCAGAGGTCCCTTCAGACTGGGGGAAATGAAGGAAGGCTTCATGGATTTCCATCTGCACCTCAACGCGTAGCTTGGATCTGACAGAAATGGCTGAAAGAGGACAGCATTCCAGGTGGAGGAACCTGGGAATGGGGACTTAAGGAACATATTTGTGGGGGCTGGAAGCAGTCCTGTTTGGCTGCAAGAGGCCATGAGGCTGGTTGGCCACACTGCAACTTGTTTAGACATGGTCATTTCCTAGCACACACATGACAGAGCACTTGGCCCTTCAGAAGGGGGCCCAGGATTTGAGCAGAGCCTCTGAAGTCTGATGTCTGCTACTTCTCAGCTTACCACCTGGGATAAAAACAACTCTTCTGGAGGCTGGAGGCATCTGCAATGATTCCAGGAAAGTCACCATTTTCCTTATCTGCAGCTGAGAACTAGGTCTCCGGGAAGGGTGGGGACTAAGGCTGCATTTAAATCCTAGGAACCTTCCGCTGGAAGATTAAAGTGTTTTTACTGAATTAGAGTTATCCACCATATCTGAAAGGTTTCTTATTTTTCAATTCCATGTGGGGAATAGGGAGGGAGAAAAAAATAGTTCAAGGACTCTCAAGGTCCATTTCCTGACAGTTTTCTTTGGAGTTATACTTGTGATTTGGTGCCACCTGGTGTCCGAGATGGAATATAGCAGCCTCCTTCCTAAGTTGAGAGCCCCGGAGCGCCGCCCAGCATCTATAGGAGGGGGCCAGCTTCCTTCCAGTAGGGTAGAGTAGGGTAGAGTCGCTCTGGGGTATGCGTTAACAGAAAAAAAGAGCGAGGAAGAGAAAGTGCTGCTCCAGGCACGCCTCTTGGCCATCCTTTTTTCTGTCACTAAAGCTTCTATTTTCTTCAGACTGCCCCTGGAAATGTGTGCTTTCCCAAGGACTATAGGTTTATGTTTGCTGTGTCCTCCTCCTTCCACCCACCTCCCACTCGCGCTTTCTTACAATGGCTTGAATGTCTGCAACAGACGCGACAAGAGCTCTCTTTCAGATCTGACCAAGAGACACTGCTGTGAGCCTCTAGGGTGGCCAAGGGAGGAACAGTGAAAAGGTCTGGTTCCCCCTTGAGCTCAGGCCTAAGGGTTTCCTCCTGCGTGAGTTACACTGGTCTAGAATGACTGAGCTCAAACTCTTCCATAAGAAATCAGCTCCTGGAGGCTACACTTTGCTTCGTGTGCATGCATGTTTAGTCGGGTCAGACTCTTTGTGACCCCATGGACTGTAGCCCACCAGGTTCTTCTGTCCGTGGAGTTTTCCAGGCAAGAATACAGGAGTGGATTGCTATTTTCTTCTCCAGAGGATCTTCCTGACCCAGGGATCGAACTGCATCTCCTGCTTTGGCAGGCGGATTCTTTACCACTGAGCCACCTGGGAAGCTCCTTACACTTCCTACAGCCCTTCTAAATGGTTAGGGGAGGGAAAATGAGAGTAGAACAGCACGTGGTCCCCTTTGCCCTCAAACCCCATTCCTGAATAGATTCAAAGCAATCAATAAAACTAAAACTGAATTAGTCTGATGATGCCTCACAATGGGGTAATACTAGAAGGTAGTTTGAGGGGGTCACTTGAATTGGGATGGCCAGAGCTGAGTAAGGACAAGACTAAGCTGGTCAAGATGTGAACCCCTCTGCCACCGCCTGCATTCTCACGTACCCTTGAAGTCTCCTTTTCTGTTGTGCCCATCTTCTTAGGCACAGCCTTTGCAGGCTCTTCTGAGTGTCGGGAATCTTGGGCAGCTCCCAGTTTGGAGTATGGATTGTGGGTGGGAGCGTGAAAATGGTTGAAGTGCAAATGGAAGGAATCAGCTAGATCAGAATGCTTCCATTCTCTGATCACAAAATATATACATTCCAGCTCTTCCCTGGTCCCTACAATTCAGGGCAGCATAGTGGATGCCCCCTAACTTGGCTGGCCAAGAAGTTAACAAATCCCTTTTTATCCTGTAGTTTAGTTACAACCGGGTTGCCATTTAAAAATATATAACATCTGCTAGGAAACTAACAGATAATAAATCTAATAAAAGAACATAAAAATAGTTTAGAGGTTAACTAACATTTCTCGTCCTATCCTGGACCAACTAAAGGTGAACTTATCTGGTACAATGTACAGGGCACCCAACCAAGTCCTTTTGTCGGGACAACCTTGCAAAATCAAGTGAGGTCTGAAGTTAGAGCAAGCTGCCTAGACTTCCACCTGACATAGATCTGGTGAGATTGGCAGTCCCCGATTGAATCTGCCTCCCACGTTGCCCTCTGGCCTGGCACCCAGCTGCCTTATGGTTCTGCAGTAATCTTGACTCCTGGGATCCCTCACTCTTTCCAGCTCCCTGAGAGAGAAGCGCCCCAGTGAAACTCCACCCCCTTCAAATGTCGTTTTGATGGTTTTTAGGACCTATGTTTCCATGAACATAAGTGTGCTTATGAATTTAACTGACCAAAACAAAAAAAATTTGGATTCGAAACTGCTTCTGAAAATCTGAATCCTAGGTGGCTGTTCCTATCATTCTCACTAGTATCTCGTTTAGTCCCCTAAAGTGGCCATGTGACCTTGATGGCAAACGCCATCTTTCCAAGAAACCAGCCTTTGCTGCATCAGCTCCTCGGACGGCTGCTCGCGCTCTGTCTTTTCCGATTTCAAAGCCTTTAGACCGCCCACCGAGACCCTTTTTCCGGTCTGAGAAGCCTGGAAGGCTCTCAGGTCATTTGTGGAGCAGATGTGATTGACACCATCGATGCCTAATGAATGCTCGTCTCCTTCCCAGCTCGGATTACTAGTTCCGCTCTCTTTCCCAGCTTCTTTTTGATGACTCATCCCTCAAATTCTTCGCTCAGTGTCCTTAGTAATACCCGCCCCGCCCGTTCTTTCTCTCTTCGCTCCTAATTGTCCTCCACCCTTGGGGGAATGGTTTTTGTGAATCCTATCGGGTCTAGTCTTTACAGTGTACTTGAACCATATAGAAGCAAAAAACGGAATTTCCGTGCAGGAACGTGAAGGTTTTTTTCATTATAAGGAGCTTAACCCGTCACTGTTCTTTCAGCTTTCCCTTTCTTGTGATGGGGTGGCTTTCTGCCTCTGTTTCCAGCTCAATGCCAAACCCCAGGCGGCTCTTTCCTAGCAAAGGTCAAGCAGCCCCGCTCCCCTGGCTGGCCTCGCAGAGGGAGGAGTCAGGGGAGGCACGATTAGGGTTGGAAGTTTTCAAACATTTCTGTCAGTCTCTTGGGCATCTACATCAGGCCACATGTGACAACTGTGCTTGGGACTGCAGCCCCAAAGAGGAAACAGATCTTGAGTCGTTAATGGCGTGGGGAGGGGAGGGAAGTGGGCGATGGGGAGGGGATGAGAAAAACAAGTAGGGGGCTGAAACCGAACTTAAAAGCTGTCCTGCACCCAGTCCACTTACACAGATGAATGCATGGACTTCCACCTGGGTAAGGGTCCTCACAGCATGCTTTGCTGGTTAGAGTCAAGTGAAGCATAATAGTAGATCTGTACTAGAAAGTGGGAAAGGGACTGGCTAAATGTGTCCCCTTTGGGCATTTGTAGGCTCAGTTGCTCTTTCTTGTTTACATGCTCATCACTGCTTACCCCTTCTCTCTCTTATGCCACAGCTAAAACCTGTGATTGAAAGCTTCAGTTCACCTAGGTTTAACACTGCCTGTATAGAGCTTTGTAGGTAGTGGAGTATCATACCAAAGGCTAGAGACTCAGGAACCATCGCATCTGCAAAGTGCTCTCAGCTATTCAGAGGGAGCTTATGCACTTTGGTATTGTGTCTCTGGGAAGAAAGAGTAGTTTGTCACTTGGGGAAAAGAAGTTGCTGCGAAGTATGTAAGGCACCTTCCTTTTCTGTTCACTCCTCATCAGCCCTGCTGCTTTCCTTTTGGAGGACCCTTGGCTAAGTCCCATCCACAGCTCATTTGCATTGTCCAGGCTTGCCCCTCTGGCCTCTGAAAGGAATGTAGCCAGTGAATAAGAAAGAAGCGGCATGCTTTCTGCCCCTGCTGGCATGAAGAGCAAGTAGGGACACAAATCCTATCTCTTCCTCAGCTCTGCTTCCACCTCCTCTCCTTCATTTTCATCAAAAAAAAAAAAAAAATCCGGAAGCATTTCTCTACTCAAAACTCGTCTGTCCTCGTTAGTTTACACACAGCCCTTGCGCTGACCATCAAAGGCAACAAGGGCTAAGTGACACCAAAAATGCAGAAAGCACACATGGAGATGGGGGAGAGAAGTGGGTTAATGTGGTAAAATGTGTAGTCCAGAGATATTTATGCCAGTGATACATCTGGGGATAAGTGCAGTTTGTGGCTAAGAAATCAGGATAAATGCATGTAATTGTGATGAAAAGTGGAGGTGGGCAGTTGTGAGAGTTTTAGACCTAGGTGGATTGGGACAAGCAAAGCTATTGCCTCTTAATTGTAAAAGGATTTCTAGAGGAGGTGGGATTTCAGAAATAGGTAAGTGACAGAACCAAATGGCCATAGGGTATTTACATCCTGTGATGGGAGATTTAGATGGAGTAGACTTTGATCAGGAAAGCTTGAATAACTGCTGATTGTTATTCTTTTTCCTCCTCTCTTTTCAGTGCACATTTGTTGAGTGCCAACTCTGTCCTAGATACTGGGAACATAAAAATAAGAATGATAGCAGGGACTTCCCTGGTGGCTCAGTGGTTGGGGGTCCATCTTGCAATGCAGGGGACGCAGGTGCTATCCCTGGTTGGGGAGCTAAGATCCCACATTCTGCAGAGTAACTGAGTGAATGATGCGACTACTGAAGCCTGGGCACTCTGGAGCCTGTGTGCCACAGCTAGAAAGTCTGTGCACCACAATAAAGGATCCTACATGACCTAATGAAGATCCCGCAAGCCACAACTAAGACGCGATGCAGCCAAATGAATAACAAATAAATAATGTGCTTTAAAAAAGAGACTGATAGCAAATAGTTATTGAGTACATACTATATGCCAGGTTCTGTGTTAAGCGCATTATCTTATTTATGTCTCACATTGGCCTTATGATGTAGGTATCGTTACTATGCACATGTTGCAGATGAGCAAACTGTGGTTCAAAGAGATGAAGTGACTTGCCCCAAGATCACACATCTGGCTGTAAGTGGAAGTGGTGAGATTTGAATCTAGGCAGTTAGAATCTAGAGCCCATGAATTTAATCGGCGTGCTTTACCTAATCTGCTAGTTGGATACTGATAGAAATGAAACTCCTTTGATGGCAAGGGAAGCTAGAATATGGAGGGCCAGGACTTTGAAAGCAGACCAGGTAAAGTAGAAGATCCCAGAAGCAGCAGCAGAACCCCCAGCCAGTTGTTTAGACAGGCAGGTACAGCAAGCATCAGGGTAACCAGGATACAGCAGACACTAGGAAGAAGCCTAGACTGGCAGGTGGTTGGCAGCCAGAATTTCTGGCAGCCAGTGACAGAGGGTATGCTATGGGGCCTGGGCATGATGCCAGATGTCAAAAGGTCTGGCAAGAGCTGGATAAAGCACTATTCTAGCAAAGACTAAGTGGCCATACAGGGCACCAAGGTAGGACTGAGGAGCTGGGGGCACCTGAATGAGGCTTAACGGATGGGCCCTAGGAAACAGCCCAGTTATTAGAGCTAGGAATCAACTCCATTCATTCATCCTCCCATCTGTTCTTTAAACAACATATCTTGAGCTCTCACTATGTTTTAAGTGCTATGCTAGGCTCTGGGATAAGGCACAGTCTATTGGGGTGTGAGTCAGAACTATAAAACAGATAGCTACAAAACAATGATTAGTTCTATATTATAGGCATGAACAGACTCTGTGTGGAGGAGGAAGGAGACTAACTTTCCTTGGGAGAGTTTACAAAGAATATTAACTCTAAGATGGGTCTGCAAAGAAGAGGGGAGATTTCCCAGACTCTGGAGTGGTAGGGAGGATTTCAGGCAGAAGGAATATCATGAGCCAAGGTATAAAATTTTGAAAGAGTAGGCTACATTTGGAGAAAAATAAGCAATTCATACTGGATCATGGGGTATACAGCAGGGAGGAGGGGGGATATAAATCTGAAGACTTGAGGCCAGATTATGAAGGCTCTTGTGGGTGCTGCTTGACAATCTTGGACATTTTCCTACAAGTAAAGGAGACCCAGCTGCAGTCTTTATGTTGATAATTGATGGGATTGCACCAGGAAGGTGTTTCAGGAAGACTACGGAAGAAATAGTGTCCAGATGTACTGGAGGCAGGCAGATCACTCAAGAGGTTACTGCAATTGTGAAGGTAAAAAATGATGGGAGCTTGAATTAAGATAGTGACGGCAACTATTAGTTCAGGAAAATATTTCTGAGGGAGAACTGACAAGACGCAGTGACTGATGTGGTGAATGAGTGGGGAAAAGGAGTCAAGGACAATACCAAAGATTTCTTGATTGACAGCTGGATCTATAGTGACATCATTCACAGAAAGACTGGAATATAGGGTGAGGAGTGGGCTTTACAAGAGGAGCTACAAACTTCAAACTAGAAAGCTCCTCAGTTTGAGGTATGCTGAGTTGGAGGTGCCTAGTGTTGTGCTGGTAAATGTTTACCAGCTCTGAGTGCTGGAGGAGATCCTTAATTTACTGATTTCGGTGATGTAAATACACTCACCATAGCCAATTTCAAGCTACCAGTGTGGACGGAGGAGCCTGGAAGGCTGCAGTCCATGGGATCGCTGAGGGTCGGACATGACTGAGTGACTTCACTTTCACTTTTCACTTTCACGCACTGGAGAAGGAAATGGCAACCCACTCCAGTGTTCTTGCCTGGAGAATCCCAGGGATGGGGGAGCCTGGTGGGCTGCCGTCTATGGGGTTGCACAGAATCGGCTCGGACACGACTGAAGTGACTTAGCCTTGGCCTAGTGTGACATCAACCCACTCACAAAATTCCTGAAAATGTAACACTCAGTCTCAGGGACTCAGAAAGGACTTCGCCAGGTAACCAGGGGTACAGGATTCTGATGGCATTATTTAAATAATTTTGAGACCATACCACTGGATTTAGTTAGGATTTTCAAAACCAGTGGAAAAGCTAATGGGTTCATTAAACTGCTAACCCCAAATCAAGCAGAATAAGAATGAATTATATGGCACTGAATGAAGGATGATTATGGCTTTTGTTTGGAGTATTGCTGCTGGATTTAAGGAACCCCTCTCTTTTCTCTTAAGTTAGCTATACTAATAACAACTAGTAAATTTTACTTTTGTAAACAGAAATGAAACTTTTCTCCCTGATTTCTCCAGAATTTGAAAACTCTTATTGAGTATTATTTCCATGATAATATAATTATTTGCATAAGTTCAATAAGAATCTGTCCTCCTTATAACAGGACATAATTAGAAACATTGCATATATAAGCCAAGATGTTGACTGGAATGTCATATTTGAAAATAATGTGCTAGAATCAGATAGGACTAGACAGTTTTACAGAACTAAGATTGACTTTATAGAACAATACTTACAAAGTCCTCTTGAAAAAACTGTCCTGGTACCTGGCTTACAGATTTCCCAGATTTACAGGTGAATAAAGAAGGTCACTTCTTACAAGGAAGGCCCAGGAATCTTGGGCTATTTGGGGGACCTCAAGAAAGGAGGAATTCACCTACATCTATAAGTATTGCAAGTAAAATCTGGTGGCAAGTTCTTGGCTTGGCTTCAAGAAGGCCTTTGAAAGTCTAATGTAGAATTCTTTATGATAAGTTCCAGGAAAGCAAACTTTAAAAAGTGTATGTGGTCAATTACCATTTTTTGCTGTATTTATGTAAATAATCAGGCCAAATCTAATGAGATGAGATGTAGTTTGTAAACAAGAATCGGAAAAGTTGGGGGTGACTGTAGAGAGAAATCTTGTGTTCCACAGAAAACTATAGTGCACCTTTGTTGGTTATTAGATTGTAGTCCTGTTTGTTGTCTTTGAACTGTTTTTCACCTCTTAGTAAACTACATTTTATTTTCTCCTTTGTTGTCTACCTGTAAATTGGACTGAATCCTGTCAGCTTGCACATTTTGTCAGTCCTTACCAGCTTAATTCTTCTAGTTTCCCTCAATATCTGGCATTTCCAATTTACAAACTGGCATTTCCAATTTTTCTCTCACCCTCTTGACTTGGTGCTGCTGAGAACTAAAACATCACTGCCCAGGTCCTTACTGGGATTCAAGGTTCTCTGGTAGCTGACCTTCCCCCATGATCTAAAGAAGCTATGTAAGCTGAAGCTGGACAACTTAATGTAAACCTCAAAGGGGCATCACCACAGCAGATCATATATGTGCAACCTTTGTGCCTGCCGCTGTGTGGGTCCCTCAGGAAGTTCACTGGAATACTTGCATCTTTCATGTTCTGCTCCAGGAAACAACCATGCAGACTTCAAGCTAGAAAACCCATCAGATTGCCAATGGTGTCCTCATTCCACTAGTGTAAGAAAATCTTCGAGCCCAGTGTATAGACATCTTCTTGACTGGCTGCTTTCTGGACTCAGAAACTGGGTTTATAATCTGCTCCAACCACTAACCTTTGTAGTTATTTTATTTCCACAGAAATTCCCCTCATTAAATGCCCAATGGCTCATATCATCCAGCAAATAGCCTCTACTTCCTAGTCTTAACATATGGTTCAACTGGTATCTAATAAACAAAACTAAGAAATGGACTTAAATTGTTTAGAGAAAAGAATAATATCTTTTCTTTGGTCTGTCCAGTTCAGTCTTGGCAAAGAATTTTTTGTTGTTGTTGCACTGGGTCTTCCCTGCAGTGTACAAGCTCTTCATCGTGGTATGCGGGCTTCTCTAGTTGCAGCACATGGGCTCTCTAGTTGTGGTTCAGTTCAGTCGCTCAGTCGTGTCCAACTCTTTGCGACCCCATGAACCACAGCACACCAGGCCTCCCTGTCCATCACCAACTCCTGGAGTTTACCCAAACTCATGTTCATTGAGTCGGTGATGCCATCCAACCATCTTATCCTCTGTCATCCCTTTCTCCTCCTGCCCTCAGTCTTTCCCAGCATCAGGGTCTTTTCCAATGAGTCAGCTCTTTGCATCAAGTGGCCAAAGTACTGGAGTTTCAGCTTCAGCATCAGTCTTTCCAATGAATACTCAGGACCGATTTCTTTTAGGATGGACTGGCTGGATCTCCTTGCAGTCCAAGGGACTCTCAAGAGTCTTCTCCAACACCATAGTTCAAAAGCATCAATTCTATGGTGCTCAGTTTTCTTTATAGTCCAACTCTCACATCCATACATGACTACTGGAAAAACCATAGCCTTGACTAGACGGACCTTTGTTATGATGCATGGGCTTAGTTGCCCCATGGCATGTGAGATCTTAGTTCCCTGATCAAAGATTGAGCCCATGTCCCCTGCACTGGAAGGCAAATTCTAAAGCACTGGACCACCAAGGAAGTCCCTTGGCAAAGAATTCTGCTAAGTCATCCTCCCATCTTTGATATATGATCAAGTTCTTCATCCCACATTTCAGTTGTGTAAGTCCTTGGCCTGCCATTAGTAAGACTGTTAGGTCAGTTTAGCAAGAACCCCTCATCCTTGACGTGTCCTCTTAGTAATTTTCCATCCACTGACCCTTTCACTCTGGTTATCGGCTATAAAATCCCAGTCGAACCCAATCTCTCCTGTGTCTTGTAAAATTCTTATCATTAAGTGAGGGAAAATCTGATAAAACTTCAAGGAGAAATAGATGAATCCACTATTATAATTGGAGACTTCAACACTCCTGTATAAGAAATGGAGCGATCCAGTTGGCAGAAAATAAGGAAGGACATAGTTGAATTCAATAGCATTGTTAATCAACTGGATATAACTGACATACACAGATTACTTTGTCCAACAACAGTAAAATACACATTTTTCTCAAGCTCATATGGAACATTCACATAGACCACATTCTGGGCCATCACAAATTCAAAAGAATAAAGATTGTATGATGTCTGCTCTCAGGCAACAGGGGAATTAAAATAGAAATCAATAACAGAAACATAACTGGAAAATCCCGAACACATGGAGATTAAACAACACACTGCTAAATAACACAAAGGTCAAAGAAGAATTCTCAAGGCAAATTTTAAGATATTTGGAGCTAAATGAAAATGATTACACAACTTAACAACATGTGTGGAATGCAGCAAAAACAGTGCTTAGAGGGAAATTTATAGCATTGAATCCTTATATTCAAAAAGAAGAAAGATCTAAAATCAATAATCTAAATTTCCACATTCAGTTCAGTCAGTTCAGCCGCTCAGTCATGTCCAACTCTTTGTGACCCCATGAACTGCAGCATGCCAGGCCTCCCTGTCCATCATCAACTCCCAGAGTTCACCCAAACTCATATCCATAAAGTCAGTGATGCCATCCAGCCATCTCATCCTCTGTCATCCCCTTCTCCTCCTGCCCCTAATCCCTCCCAGCATCAGGGTCTTTTCCAATGAGTCAACTCTTCGCATGAGGTGGCCAAAGTATTGGAGTTTCAGCTTTAGCATCAGTCCTTCCAATGAACACCCAGGACTGATCTCCTTTAGAATGGACTGGTTGGATCTCCTTGCAGTCCAAGGGACTCTCAAGAGTCTTCTCCAACACCACAGTTCAAAAGCATCAATTCTTTGGCACTCAGCTTTCTTCACAGTCCAACTCTCACATCCATGCATGACCACAGGAAAACCCATAGCCTTGACTAGACGGACCTTTGTTGGCAAAGTAATGTCTCTGCTTTTGAATATGCTGTCTAGGTTGGTCATAACTTTCCTTCCAAGGAGTAAGCGTCTTTTAATTTCATGGCTGCAATCACCATCTGCAGTGATTTTGGAGCCCAAAAAAATAAAGTCAGCCACTGTTTCCACTGTTTCCCCATCTATTTCCCATGAAGTGATGGGACCAGATGCCATGATCTCCGTTTTCTGAATGTTGAGCTTTAAGCCAACTTTTTCACTCTCCTCTTTCACTTTCATCAAGAGGCTTTTGAGTTCCTCTTCACTTTCTGCCATAAGGGTGGTGTTATCTGCATATCTGAGGTGATTGATATTTCTCCTGGCAATCTTGATTCCAGCTTGTGCTTCTTCCAGCCCAGCGTTTCTCATGACGTACTCTGCATAGAAGTTAAATAAGCAGGGTGACACTATACAGCCTTGACATACTCCTTTCCCGACTTGGAACCAGTCTGTTGTTCCAGGTCCAGTTCTAACTGTTGCTTCCTGACCCGCATATAGGTTTCTCAAGAGGCAGGTCAGGTGGTCTGGTATTCCCATCTCTTTCAGAATTTCCCACAGTTTATTGTGATCCACACAGTCAAAGGCTTTGGCCATAGTCAATGAAGCAGAAATAGATGTTTTTCTGGAACTCGCCTGCTTTTTCAATGATCCAGCAGATGTTGGCAATTTGATCTCTGGTTTCTCTGCCTTTTCTAAAACCAGCTTGAACATCTGGAAGTTCACGGTTCATGTATTGCTGAAGCCTGGCTTGGAGAATTTTGAGCATTACTTTACTAGCATGTGAGATGAGTGCAATTGTGTGGTAGTTTGAGCATTCTTTGGCATTGCCTTTCTTTGGGATTGGAATGAAAACTGACCTTTTTCCAGTCCTGTGGCCACTGCTGAGTTTTCCAAATTTGCTGGCATATTGAGTGCAGCACTTTCACAGCATCATCTTCCAGGATTTGAAATAGCTCAACTGGAATTCCATTACTTCTACTAGCTTTTTTCCACCTTAGGAAACAAGAAAAAAAGAGCAAATTAAATCCAAAGAGCAGAAATCAGTGAAATTGAAAACAAGAAATCAATATAGAAAATCAACAAAAATAAGCTGAGTTTTTTTTAAAAGATCAATAAAATTGATAAGCCTCTAACCAGGCTAACTATAGCTACCCAAGAAAAGAAGGAGAGCACAAATTACTAATATCAGAAATGAAAGAGGGATCATTGTAAACAGATAATAAAGGAATACCACAAACAACTCTATGCCCACAAATATGTCTACTTAAGATGAAATGGGCCAATATCTTGAAACACACAAGCAGTCAAAACTCACACAAGGAGAAATAGACAATCTGAATAGGCCGATTTATCAATGAAATTGAGTCAATACCCCCACCAAAACAGAAAACACCAGATCCGGATGAGTTCACTAATGAATTCACCCAAACATTTAAGGAAGAAATTATACCAATTCTCTACAATCTCTTTTAGAGGATAGAAGGAAAAGGATTACTTCCTAACCCATTCTATGAGGCCAGCACTATTTTAATATTAAAACCAGAAAAAGACATTGCTAGAAAAGAAAACTACAAACAAATATCTCTCATGAACAAAGATGCAAAAATCTTCAGTGAAATATTAGCAAACCAACTTAAGCAATATATAAAAAGAATTATATACCATGACCAGTTAGGATTTATCCCAGGTATGCAAGACTGGTACAACATTCAAAACTCAAATAATACAGTCAATCACATGAATAAGTTAAAAAATAAAAATTGTACAATCATATCAGTAGATGCAGAAAAAGATTTGATTAAAATCCAACACTGATTCATGATAAAAAAGAAAAAACTTCCAAATAAATTCCTCAGTAAATTCTTAGGAATAGAGGCAAACTTCCATCACTTGATAATTAATACCAAAATACCTACAACTAACATCATACTTAATGACAAGAAACTTGAAGCTTCTCCACCAAGATTAGGAATAAGGTTAAGGATGCCCCTTTTCATCACTCCTTTTCAACACTGTACTGGCAGTTCTAGATAATGCAATAAAACAAAAAAAAGAGAAGAAAAGTTATACAGATTGGGAAGAAAGAAATAAAACTATCTTTGTTTTCAAATGACATAAAATGTAGAAAATCCAAAAGAATCAACAACAACAAAACTCCTGGAACCAATAAGCAATTATAGCAAGGTTAATATACAAAAGTCAGTCACGGACTTCCCTTGTGGCTTACTGGATAAGAACCTGCCTGCCAATGCAGGACACAAAGTTTAAATCCCTTGTCTGGGGAGATTCCACATTCTGTGGAGCAACTAAACCCATGTGCCACAACTAGTGAAGCCCTCGAGCTGCAACTACTGAAGCCCACGTGCCTAGAGCCTGTGGTCCACAACAAGAGAAGTCACTACAATGAGAAGCCTGTGCACTGCAATGAAGAGTAGCCCATGCTTAAAAAGTCAGTCACTTTCCTAAATACCAGTAATGAGTACATGAAAAATAGAAATTGAAGACACAATATCATTTACATTAGCACCCTCAAAAATCAAATACTTAGATATAAATCTAAAAAAATGTATAAGATATATATAAGGGAAATTGTAAAACTATGAAGAACAAAAGTGAATAAGAACTAAATAAATGGAGGGACTTCCCTGGTGGTCCAGTGGCTAAGACTACACGCTCCCAATGCAGGGTGCCTGGGTTCGATCTCTGCTTAGGGAATTAGATCTCACATGCCTCAACTAAGAGTTTGTGTGTACAACTAAAGATCCCCCATGCAACTAAAAAGATCCCACATACCACAACAAAGACTGAAGATCCTACGTGGGGCAACTCAGACCTGGTGTAGTCAAGTAAATAAATAGGTAATTTTTTTTAAGTTTGTTCTTTAAATAAATAAATAAATGAAGAAATGCTCCATGTTCATGGAGCAGAAGACTCAATACTGTCAAGATGTCAGTTCTTCCCAACTTGAAGTATATATTCAAGGAAATCCCAATCAAAATCCCAGCAAGTTATTTTATGGATATCAGCAAATTGATTCTAACGTTTACATGAAGAGGCAAAAGACCCAGAATAACCAACACAATACTGAAGGAGAAGAACAAAATTGGAGGACTGACACTATCCAATGTCAAGACTTACTGTAAAGCTACAGCAATCAAGACATTGCGGTTTTGGTGAAAGAAGAGACAAAAAGATCAATGGAACAGAATATAAAGCCCAGAAATTGATCCGCATAAATAAAGCCAACTGGTCTTTGACAAAGTAGCAAAGGCAATACAATGGAATAAAGATAGTGCTTTCAACAAGGGTTGGAACAACTGGACATCTATATCCAAAAAATGGATATAAGGACTTCCCCAGTGGTCCAGTGGCTAACATTCCACATTTTCATTACAAGTGATGTATGGGTTCCCCTGATTGGGGAACTAAGATCCCTTAAGCCATGCAGTGTAGCTAAAAAATAAAAAAAGAAAATTCTTAGGAAATAACATAGGCAAAAAATCTAGGTGATTTTGGGTATGACACTGACTTTAAAAAGATAATAATTTTATTAATTTATTTTGGCTGTGCTGAGTCTTCATTGCAGTGTGGACTTTTCTCTAGTTGCAAGGAGTGGGGGCTACTCTTCGTTTCAGTGCACAGGCTTCTCATTACGGTGGCTTTACTTGTTGTGGAGCATGGGCTGTAGGGCGCTCAGGCTTCAGTAGTTGCAGCAGGTGGGCTCAGTAGTTTTGGTTCCCAGGCTCTAGATCACAGGCTCAGTAGTTGTGGCACACCAGCTTAGTTGCTCCAAGGCATGTGGGATCCTCCCAGACTAAGGATCAAACCCATGTCTCCTGCATTAGCAGGTGGATTCTTTACCACTGAGCCAGCAGGGAAGCCCAGCAATGACTTTTTATAATACCAAAGGCACAATCCATGAAAGAAAGAACTGACAAGCTTAAGATTAAAATGAAAAACTTCTACTCTGTGAAATAATGTCAAGAGAATGAGAACACAAGCTACAGACTAGGAGAAAATATTTGCCAAAGACACATCTGATAAAGGACTGTTATTCAAAATACGCAAAAAAAAAAAAAGAAAGAAAACCTCTTAAAACTCAATGGTGAGGCAACGAACAACCCAATTTAAAAATGGGCCAAAGACCTTAACAAACAGCTCGTCAAAGAAGATAACCAAATGGCAAATAAGCATACAAAAATATACTCTACATATATGCCATCAGGGAAATGCAAATTAAAACGAGATACCACTACACACTTGTTAGAATGCCCCAAAGCTGAACACTAACAGTACCAAATGCTCGTGAGGATATGAAACAACAGGAACTCTCATTCATTGCTGGTGAACATGCAAAATGGAAGACACTTTGGAAGATAGTCCGGTGGTTTCTTACAAAAGTAAACATACTCTTACTATATGACCCAGCAATTGAACCCCTTGGTATTTATCCAAAAGAGCTGAAAAATTAAGTCTACTCAAAAACCTGCAATGAGATGTTCATTACAGCTTTATTCATAACTGGTGCAACTTGGAAGCAACCAAGATGTCCTTCATTAGGTGAATGGATAAAATGTTGTATATTTAAACAATAGAATATTATTCATTGCTAAAAAAGGATGCGTGCTCAAACCATACAAAGACATGAAGAACCTTAAATGCATAGGGCTTCCCCGCTGGCTCAGTAGTAAAAAATCTGCCTGCAATGCAGATCCCTGGGTTAGGAAGATCCCCTGGAGGAGGAAATGGCAACCCACCCCAGTATTCTTGCTGGGAAAATCCCATGGACTGAAGGGCCTGGTGGGTTACAGTCCATAGGGTCACAGAGTTGGACACAACTGAGCAACTGAGTATGTATGCACTCACATGCAAGTGAAAGAAGCAATTGGAAAGGGCTGTATACTTATAATTTCAATATAAAACATCCTGGAAAAGACAAAACTTTGGAGACAGTGAAAAAATTAGTGCTTGCCAGGGACTGGGGTTGGTGGAAAGATGAACAGGCAGAGTACAGAGGATCTTAATGGCAGTGAAACTACTCTGTATGATACTATAATGGTGGGTATATGTCATTATGCATTTGCCCAAATACATAGAATATACAACACCAAGAGTGAATCCTAAAGTAAACTATATATGAAGATATATTCATCTACTGACCCTGCACAGATTCCAGGAGGGGAGTATGGGAGTTTTCAAAGAAATGGATGTTCACACTGGGAATAGCTGGAATGAGCTGGAGGGGTGGAGGTGGGAAGGAACCATCAAAACCTGAAATAGAGCTCTAGGAGTCATCAACAAACAGATGGTACTTGAAAGCAAGAGAGTCAGGTAAATCACTCAGCAAGTCTTGCAGTAAGAAGACACTGAGGAAAAAAAAATTTTTTTTTAAATAAAATAAAAAAGAAGACTCTGAGGAGGACATGGGACTGTGCTGTGTCTTGTTGGAGAAGCAGAACAATTCGTTACCTACCTGGAGTGTCTTTGGCTGTGGGCATCCCCTGCTGTTAAGTTTTTGTTTTCTTTTTAGCCACACAAAGCTGCACCCAAGCTTGTTTGACGTCTGTTCTGTCAACTGTCCATGATGTTGGGCCCTGAGAGAGATGAAGGCTTTGTGGTCAAGCTCCGTGGCCTGCCCTGATCCTGCTCTGTTGAGGATGTGCAAAATTTCCTCTCTGACAGCATGATCCATGATCGGGTCACAAGTGTTCATTTTATCTACAGTACAGAAGGCAGGCAGAGTGGTGAGACTTTTGTTGAACTTCAATCAGAAGATGACGTAAGGATGGCCCTTAAAAAAGACAGGCAAAGCATGGGACATTGGTACACTGAAGTGTTCAAGTCCCACAGAACTGAGATGGATTGGGTGTTGAAGCACAGTGGTCCAAACAGTGGTGACACTTCCAGTGATGGTTTCATTAGACTTCGAGGACTCCCGTTTGGATGCACCAAGGAGGAGATCATTCAGTTCTTCTCAAGGTTGGAAATGATGCCAAACGGGATCACACTGCCTGTGGACCCTGAGGGCAAGACTACAGGGGAAGCCTTTGTGCAGTTTGCTTCAGAGGAGATAGAGAAGGCTCTAGGGAAGCACAAGAAGAGAATCAGTTCAGTTAAGTTCAGTCGCTCAGTCATGTCTGACTCTTTGCCACCCCATGAATCGCAGCATGCCAGGCATCCCTGTCCATCACCATCTCCCGGAGTTCACTGAAACTCACGTCTATCAAGTCAGTGATGCCATCCAGCCATCTCATCCTCTGTTGTCCCCTTCTTCTCCTGCCCCTAATCCATCCCAGCATCAGAGTCAACTCCTCGCATGAGGTGGCCAAAGTACTGGAGTTTCAGCTTTAGCATCATTCCTTCCAAAGAACACCCAGGACTGATCTCCTTTAGAATGGACTGGTTGGATCTCCTTGCAGTCCAAGGGACTCTCAAGAGTCTTTTCCAACACCACAGTTCAAAAGCATCAATTCTTTGGCACTCAGCTTTCTTCACAGTCCTACTCTCACATCCATACATGACCACTGGAAAAACCATAGCCTTGATTAGATGGACCTTGTTGGCAAAGTAATGTCTCTGCTTTTGAATATGCTGTCTAGGTTGGTCATAACTTTCCTTCCAAGGAGTAAGCGTCTTTTAATTTCATGGCTGCAATCACCATCTGCAGTGATTTTGGAGCCCCCCCAAAATAAAGTCTGCCACTGTTTCCACTGTTTCCCCATCTCTTTCCCATGAAGTGATGGGACCAGATGCCATGATCTTCGTTTTCTGAATGTTGAGTTTTAAGCCAACTTTTTCACTCTCCTCTTTCACTTTCATCAAGAGGCTTTTGAGTTCCTCTTCACTTTCTGCCATAAGGGTGATATCATCTGTATATCTGAGGTTATTGATATTTCTCCCGGCAATCTTGATTCCAGCTTGTGCTTCTTCCAGCCCAGCGTTTCTCATGATGTACTCTGCATATAAGTTAAATAAGCAGGGTGACAATATACAGCCTTGACTTACTCCTTTTCCTATTTGGAACCAGTCTGTTGTTCCATGTCCAGTTCTGTTGCTTCCCGACCTGCATATAGGTTTCTCAAGAGGCAGGTCAGGTGGTCTGGTATTCCCATCTCTCTCAGAATTTTTCACAGTTTATTGTGATCCACACAGTCAAAGGCTTTGGCATAGTCAATAAAGCAGAAATAGATGTTTTTCTGGAACTCTCTTGCTTTTTCCATGATCCAGCAGATGTTGGCAATTTGATCTCTGGTTCCTCTGCCTTTTCTAAAACCAGCTTGAACATCTGGAAGTTCGCAGTTCGCATATTGTGGAAGCCTGGCTTGGAGAATTTTGAGCATTACTTTACTAGCATGTGAGGTGAGTGCAATTGTACGGTAGTTTGAGCATTCTTTGGCATTGCCTTTCTTTGGGATTGGAATGAAAACTGACCTTTTCTAGTCCTGTGGCCACTGCTGAGTTTTTCGAATTTGCTGCCAAATTGAGTGCAGCACTTTCACAGCATCATCTTTCAGGATTTGAAATAGCTCAACTGGAATTCCATCACCTCCACTAGCTTTGTTCGTAGTGATGCTTTCTAAGGCCCACTTGACTTCACATTCCAGGATGTCTGGCTCTGGGTGAGTGATCACACCATCGTGATTATCTTGGTCGTGAAGATCTTTTTTGTACAGTTCTGTGTATTCTTGCCACCTCTTTTTAATACCTTCTGCTTTTGTTAGGTCCGTACCATTTCTGTCCTTTATCGAGCCCATCTTTGCATGAAATGTTCCCATGTCCGAGATCGGGGCAGAGGCCGAGAGGAACTACCCCATGTCTGAGGCCAGGGGAGGCACCGAGAAGAGCTATCCCCCCGGCCCGAGGCCAGGGGCGGCGGCCACGAGGAGTTACCCCAGGTCCGAGGTCAGGGCGGCGGCCAAGAGTGCCAGGCTGTGACGGCACAGGAGCGGCCAAGAGGAGCTACCCCACGTCGAGGTCAGGGGCGGCTGCTGGAAGGAGCTAACCCCCGTCGGAGGCCAGGGGTGGCGGTCCAGAGGAGCTACCCTACGGCCAACATCCGGGGGTGTGGCCAAGAGTGCCAAGCTGCGATGGCGCAGGAGCTGCCGAGAGAAGGTACCCGATGCCCGAGGTCAAGGGTGGCGGCCGGGAGGAGCTACCCCTCCATCCGAGGCCAGGGGTGGCGGCTGCGAGGAGTTACCCCAGGCCCAAGGTCAGCGGCGACGGCCGGGAGGAGCTACCCCACGTCGAGGTCAGGGGCGGTGGCCAGTAGGAGCTGCCCCCAACCCGAGGCCAGCGGTGGCGGTCCAGAGGAGCTACCCTACGTCCAAGGTCCGGGGGGTGGCCAAGAGTGCCAGGCTGTGACGGCGCAGGAGCTGCCGAGAGGACGTACCCGACGCCCGAGGTCAAGGGCGGCAGCCAGGAGGAGCTATCCCCTGCCCGAGGCCAGGGGTGGTGGCCGGGAGGAGCTACCCCCCATCCGAGGCCACGGGTGGCGGCCGCGAGGAGTTACCTCAGGCCCAAGGTCAGCGGCGATGGCCGGGAGGAGCTACCCCATGTCGAGGTCAGGGGTGGCGGCCAGGAGGAGCTGCCCCTCACCCGAGGCCAGGGGCGGTGGCTGGGAGGAGTTACCCCACATCGAGGTCAGGAGTGGCGGCCGAGAGGAGCTACCCACGTCCGAAGTCAGGGCGGTGGCCGGGAGGAGCTATCCCGGGCTCGAGGCCTAGTGCGGCGGCTGCGAGGAGTTATCCCACGATGAGGCCAGGGGCGGTTGCTGCGAGGAGTTACCCCATGTCGAGGTCAGGAGTGGCGGCCAAGAGGAGCTACCCACGTCCGAGGTCAGGGCGGTAGCCGGGAGGAGCTATCCCCGGCCCGAGTCCAGGGGTTGTGACCAGGAGAAGCTATCCCCGGCCCAAGGCCAAGGGCACTGGCTGCGAGGAGTTCCCCCACATTGAGGTCAGGGCGGCAGCCGGGAGGAGCTATCCCCCGCCCGAGGCCAAGGGCGGCGGCTGGGAGGAGCTATCCCCCGCCCGAGGCCAGGGATGGCGGCTGGGAGGAGCTATCACCGCCCGAGGCCAAGGGCGGCTGCTGGGAGGAGCTATCCCCCGCCCGAGGCCAGGGATGGCGGCCAGGAGGAGCTACCTCCAGCCCGAGGCCAGGGGCGGTGGCTGCGAGGAGTTACCCCACCTCGAGGTCAAGGCGGCGGGGAGGAGCTACCCCCGGCCCGAGGCCAGGGGCGGCAGCTGGGAGGAGCTATCACCGCCCGAGGCCAGGGGCGGTGGCTGGGAGGAGCTATACCCTGCCCGAGGCTAGGGGCGGTGGCTTTGAGGAGTTACCCCACCTCGAGGTCAGGGGCTGCGGCTGGGAGGAGCTATCCCCCGCCTGAGGCCAAGGGTGGCAGCTGGGAGGAGCTATCCCCAGAGGCCAAGGGTGGTGGCTGGGAGGAGCTACACCACATCGAGGTCAAGGCGGCGGCTGGGAGGAGCTATCCCCCCGCCGGAGGCCAGGGGTGGCACCCGGGAGGAGCTATCACCGCCCGAGGCTAAGGGAGGCAGCTGGGAGGAGCTATCACCGCCCGAAGCCAAGGGCGGCTGCTGGGAGGAGCTATCACCGCCCGAAGCCAAGGGCGGCTGCTGGGAGGAGCTAGCCCCCGCCGGAGGCCAGGGGTGGCGCCCGGGAGGAGCTATCCCCCGCCCGAGGCCAGGGGCGGCAGCTGGGAGGAGCTACCCCCAGCCCGAGGCCAGGGGCAGCGGCTGCGAGGAGTTACCACATGTCGAGGTCAGGGTCGGCACTCGGGAGGAACTACCCACGTTCGAGGTCAGGGGCGGCGGCCGGGAGGAGCTACCCTATGCCCGAGGCCAAGGGCGGCGGCTTCGAGGAGCTACCCCACGTACGAGGCCAAGGACCATGGCCAGGAGGAGCTACCCCACGTCCATGGAGTGGTGCCTGCGCAGGCGCAGGAGGGCCGATGAGGAGCTACTCCACGTTCAAGGTCAGGAGGGGTGGCGGTGAGGAGATACCCCTAGTCCAAAGTAAGGAGCAGCAGCTGTGCTTTGCTGGAGCAACCGTGAAGACATACCCCATGTCCAAGGTAAGAGAAACCCAAGTAAGACCCAAGGTGTTGCAAGAGGGCATCAGAGGGCAGTTCAGTTCAGTCGCTCAGTCTTATCCGACTCTTTGCGACCCCATGAATCGCAGCACGCCAGGCCTCCCTGTCCATCACCAACTCCCGGAGTTCACTCAAACTCACATCCATCAAGTCAGTGATGCCATCCAGCCATCTCATCCTCTGTCATCCCCTTCTCCTCCTGCCCCCAATCCCTCCCAGCATCAAAGTCTTTTCCAATGAGTCAACTCTTCACATGAGGTGGCCAAAGTACCGGAGTTTCAGCTTTAGCATCATTCCTTCCAAAGAAATCCCAGGGCTGATCTCCTTCAGAATGGACTGGTTGGATCTCCTTGCAGTCCAAGGGACTCTCAAGAGTGTTCTCCAACACCACAGTTCAAAAGCATCAATTCTTCGGCGCTCAGCCGTCACAGTCCAACTCTCACATCCATACATGACTACTGGAAAAAACATAGCCTTGACTAGACGGACTTTTGTTAGCAAAGTAATGTCTCTGCTTTTGAATATGCTGTCTAGGTTGGTCATAACTTTTCTTCCAAGGAGTAAGCATCTTTTAATTTCACGGCTGCAGTCACCATCTGCAGTGATTTTGGAGCCCCCCAAAAAAATAAAGTCTCACACTGTTTCCACTGTTTCCCCATCTATTTCCCATAAAGTGATGGGACCAGATGCCATGATCTTCGTTTTCTGAATGTTGAGCTTTAAGCCAACTTTTTCACTCTCCTCTTTCACTTTCAAGAGGCTTTTGAGTTCCTCTTCACTTTCTGCCATAAGGGTGGTGTCATCTGCATATCTGAGGTTATCGATATTTCTCCCGGCAATCTTGATTCCAGCTTGTGTTTCTTCCAGTCCAGCATTTCTCATGATGTACTCTGCATATAAGTTAAATAAGCAGGGTGACAATATACAGCCTTGACGTACTCCTTTTCCTATTTGGAACCAGTCTGTTGTTCCATGTCCAGAGGGCAGACACACTGAAACCATAAATCACAGAAAACTAGTCAGTCTAATCACAGGGACCACAGCCTTGTCTAACTCAATTAAACTAAGCCATGCCGTGTGGGGCCACCCAAGACGGGTGGGTCATGGTGGAGAGGTCTGACAGAATGTGGTCCACTGGAGAAGGGAATGGCAAACCACTTCAATATTCTTGCCTTGAGAACCCCATGAACAGTATGAAAAGCCAAAATGGTAAGATACTGAAAGAGGAACTCCCCAGGTCAGTAGGTGCCCAGTATGCTACTGGAGATCAGTGGAGAAATAACTCCAGAAAGAATGAAGGGATGGAGCCAAAACAAAAACAATACCCAGTTGTGGATGTGACTGGTGATAGAAGTAAGGTCTGATGCTGTAAAGAGCAATATTGCATAGGAACCTGCAATGTCAGGTCCATGAATCAAGGCAAACTGGAAGTGGTCAAACAGGAGATGGCAAGAGTGAACATCGACATTCTAGGAATCAGCGAACTAAAATGGACTGGAATGGGTGAATTTAACTCAGATGACCATTATATCTACTACTGCGGGCAGGAATCCCTTAGAAAAAATGGAGTAGCCATCATGGTCAACAAAAGAGCCCGAAATGCAGTACTTGGATGCAATCTCAAAAACGACAGAGTGATCTCTGTTCGTTTCCAAGGCAAGTCATTCAATATCACAGTAATCCAAGTCTATGCCCCAACCAGTAATGCTGAAGAAGCTGAAGTTGAATGGTTCTATGAAGACCTACAAGACCTTTTAGAACTAACATCCAAAAAAGATGTCCTTTTAATTATAGGGGACTGGAATGCAAAAGTAGGAAGTCAAGAAACACCTGGAGTAACAGGCAAATTTGGCCTTGGAATATGGAATGAAGCAGGGCAAAGGCTAATAGAGTTTTGCCAAGAGAACGCACTGGTCATAGCACACACCCTCTTCCAACAACACAAGAGAAGACTCTATACATGGACATCACCAGATGGTCAACACCAAAATCAGACTGATTATATTCTTTGCAGCCAAAGATGGAGAAGCTCTATACCGTCAGCAAAAACAAGACCGGAGCTGACTGTGGCTCAGATCATGAACTCCTGATTGCCAAATTCAGACTTAAATTTAAGAAAGTAAGGAAAACCACTAGACCATTCAGGTATGACCTAAATGAAATCCCTTATGATTATACAGTGGAAGTGAGAAATAGATTTAAGGGACTAGATCTGATAGAGTGCCTGATGAACTATGGACGGAGGTTTGTGACATTGTACAGGAGACAGGGATCAAGACCATCCCCATGGAAAAGAAATGCAAAAAAGCAAAATGGCTGTCTGGGGAGGCCTTACAAATAGCTGTGAAAAGAAGAGAAGCAAAAAGCAAAGGAGAAAAGGATATAAGCATCTGAATGCACAGTTCCAAAGAACAGCAAGGAGAGATAAGAAAGCCTTCCTCAGCGATCAATGCAAAGAAATAGAGGAAAACAACAGAATGGGAAAGACTAGAGATCTCTTTGAGAAGAGAATAGGGCACAGGTATATTGAGGTGTTTAACAGCAGTCAGGAGGAAGTTAGGTCATACTTGGATCCTCCACTGAAGTTCATGTCAGTGCAGCTGCCAGGCCTGTATACTGGAGGTATACTGGCATCATCAAGCAGGCAAGCCTGGAGAGGATGAGGTCTGGTGCCTACAGTGCAGGCTATGGGGGTTATGAGGAGTACAGCAGCCTCAGTGATGGCTACGGCTTCACCACTGACCTGTTTGGGAGAGACCTCAGTTACTGTCTCTCTAAGATATACGACCACAAGTATAGAGACGATGAGTTCACTGTCCAGAGCACCACTGGACACTGCGTCCATATGAGAGGACTGCCACAGAGAATGATATTTACAACTTCTCCCTGCTCAACCCTGTGAGAGTCCACATTGAGATTGGCCCTGATGGAAGAGTGACTGGTGAAGCTGATGTTGAGTTTGCCACTCATGAAGAAGCCGTGGTGGCCATGTCCAAAACAGGGCAAACATGCAACATAGATACATAGAACTTTCCCTGAATTCCACAACAGGGGCCAGCAACGGGTCATATAGCAGCCAGATGATGCAGGGCATGGGAGTGTCAACCCAGTCCACTTACAGTGGTCTTGAGAGCCAGTCTGTGAGTGGCTGTTATGGGCTGGCTATGGTGCCCAGAACAGCATGGGTAGATATGACTAGTTTTGTAGCTTTTGAGTTATTTCAGTCAAATTTTCACAGGTAGCCAACAAGCAGTGAAAAACAGTTATTACTCTAGAGGAAGCTAGGGGACCCATTTTGCACCATGAGTTTGTGAAATCTGGATTTAAAAATTACCTCTTAAGTGTTTTCTCATGCAAACTTTCTTCTAGCATGTGATATTGAATAAACTAAAACTATTTTCAGCTTTTCTTGATTAACATTTTGGTAGTGTACTTCTGGAGTGATGTTATTTGAGTTAAAGTGGTCTTAAGTATGTTAAATGTGGATCTTTTACACCACATCATCGTGTACACATTGGGGAGGTGTGCTTTTTTGGAAAACTCAATGTGCTAGATCCTTAATTCAAAGAGGACATTTCTCATGTTTGTTCACTCTAGTTTATTTTCATTTAAAATGTCTTAGGTTAAGTTTAAGTTTTTTAAAAGTTTGTTTTGAAAATTGAGACACATCACAAATACTGTAGGAATTGGTGAGGCCTTGACTTAAAAACTTTCTTTGTACTGTGATTTCCTTTCAGGTGTATTTTGCTAAGTGAAACTTGTTAAGTTGTTTTGTTAACTAAACTTTTTTTTCTTAAAAAGACTTTTTCACACACACACACACAGACACACACACACACACAGACACACAAAAGAAGACACTTGAGGCTAGACCTCTGGGGAACATCTACAGAGGAGCCGGAGGAGGACAATGCAGACAAAAATCATGAGCATGATATAGTGGAAACCAAAGAAAGAATAATTTTCTAGAAATGAGATTTATTCTTAGCATCACACACTATTGAGAAGTTCCCTCTGAAGTATATCTGCAGCTTTTCTAATATGGAAACCACTTATCAGCATAGTGAAAGCTGATGGTTGGGGCAGAGACCAGAATGCAGAGACTGAACTATGATGTGAAGATGTCAGTGTTAACTATTTTTTCTGAAAATTGGAATCTGGGTAGTTCTTTTCACAATAGCAACACTAGTTGTGTGTGTGCTAAGTCGCTTCAGTGTCGCTTTAGTCGTGTCTGTGCTTACTCAGTTGTTTCAGTCATGTCTGACTCTTTGTGACCCTATGGACTGTGGCCTACCAGGCTCCTCTGTCCATGGGATTCTCCAGGCAAGAATACTGGCGTGGGCTGCCATGCCCTCCTCCAGGGGATCTTCCCGACCCAAGGATCAAACGCAGGTCTCTTGCATTGCAGGCAGAGCATTTACAGCTGAGCCACCAAGGAAGCCCACAATACCAGTTACCATATGTTAAATAACAAATATATAGAAGGTGAGTATTACAATTTCTTTCAACTCTGGAGAACATATTATTGGGTGCCTTGGCTGTTGGGGATATGAAGAAGATCAAGGTGAGGTCACTGTCCCCAAGGTGCCGATAATACAATAGGAGACAGACAAAGAGGTCTGGGGGCATAGATGAGGGAAGAATAATTTCTATCAGAAGGGGATGGGAATCTGAGAAATCCTGACAGAGGAAATGACATTAGAGTTGGGATTTGAAAGATGAGTGAAAATTCTCCTGGTGGAGGGTAGAGAGGATGTTCTAAGTAGAGGGACACAAAGGCAAAAGCTTGTAGACAGAAATGTCTCTGCCATGTTTGGGGATGACTTGTGGCTCAGTGCAGATAAAGGGCATGTTAGTGAGTTTGGACTTTAACAGAGATAATGGGAAGCTTCCAGAGTTATTTTAAGCTAGATCAGTCACATGTCCAGAATTGAAAGGGTCCAACTGCAAGTGGGAAGACACACTGAGAGACTTCCATAACTTTCTGAGTAAAAGAGGATGAGCGCCTGTTCTAAGAGGATAGCAAAATGTTGGAGGAGAATGAAACAAACAGCGAAGCAAGGCATTTGAGCTAATTGAGGAAATAAACATGATGACTTGGTGACTGATCATAGTGAAATTATTAATCTCTCGAGCCCTGGAATAAGGAAGAATTCTGGTTCTGCAACATTCCATTGCTTGCTTTTAGAAACATTATTGGGCTTCCCAGGTGGCGCTAGTGGTAAAGAATCCTCCTGCCCATGCGGGAGGCTCAAGAGACGCGGGTTTGATCCCTGAGTCAGGAAGATCCCCTGGAGGAGGGCATGGCAACCCACTCCAGTATTCTTGCCTGACGAATCCCATGGACAGAGGAGCCTCATGGGCTATAGTCCATAGGGTCGCAAAGAATCAGACATGACTGAGCAAGCACAGACACATTATTTAATATTTCTGAGCCTCAGTTTCCTCATCTGCATAATAGGGATAATAAAATGCCTGCTGTATAGGACAAAACAAGATTAAGTACTCAATAAATGTTAGTGATTATGTTTAATACTATTATTTTTACTGCCAGCTAAATTGCAGTCACTAATGGAAGTGCGCAATAGGCAATTAGAAATGTGAATTGAAGTGCAAAAAGAAAATATGGACCAGAGATTTTTTATTTACCTTATTACCTTGGAGAGTGGTTACACTGCTGTGAAGGGCAGAGAACGGAACTTTGCAGAATATTTGCGCTTAGAAGTGGTAGGAGAAAGTGTACAGAAAAGTAGTGGTGTGTGAGAGAGAAGTCTTACCTTTGAGAGGATCATTTTAAACTGCTAAATGCAGTGGCTTCATCTAGATCCTTTATTCCTGACACCTCTGCACCATTAGATGCAAGTGACCTCTTCAAGCCTTCTTTTAGAAACTCTCTTCTTCAGTTTCCATGGCATTCTGTTCTCTTCTGGCTTCTCTGATTATGCATAGAACGTCTCAGCCTTATCACTTCCTTGTGCCAACTCCTTCATTTTACAAATGAGGAGACAAAAGAGCCAGGAAATGGAAGTAGCTTGTTCAAGGTTCACAGTGAATTGTTCCTTCCTCATCTTTATTTCCACCCTTTTCTCACTTCCTACAGTTCTTTGTTCTTTGCCCTCCTATACTCACTTTCTCTTTCTAAAAACTCATCTTTTTGCACAGTTTCTAGGATTGCTTTTAGGTTTTTTGATTTCCAGCTTGACATCTCCCATCCTTGCCTCTCCAGAGCTGCTATCCCACCCTTTCAATAGTTAGTCAGATGTTCTACCAACACCTCATACTTAGCATGTCTGAAATATTGTCTTTCCCTACAAGGCTAGCTTCCCTCTGACTCCATTACCATATCAGTGCTGCCTTCATTCTCCTAGTCAGCTAATTCCTTATCAGATTTGGTCAATTGGTCCTATATAAATGTCCATGTAGTGCAGGAGTTAAGCACACTGCCTGTAGGGACAAGACTGCCTGGGACCAAATAATGGTTTTGTGATATTGGACAAGTGACTTATTCTGAACCAGAGGCTATTAGTGCTGGAAGAGAACTTAAAGATAATTATTTCCCAAAGCTTCACCTTTTTCAGAAAAGAAATCTGAATCCCTGAAAGGTAAATCCCCACAGCCTGTAAATATGAGTCAGGACTGGAACCCAGGACTACTGGAGCTCCAAGTCAATGTGCTTTGTCCTGCACCATGTTGCCTCTTGCTGTTTTATTGGACCTGTCACCACTGCCACTTCCCAAGACTGAATATTTATAACTTTGTGCCTGGATTATTGACATAGCCTTCTACCTACTCTTGCAACCTTTCCTTTACCCCATCCCCAGTTCATCCTGCCAAGTTAATCTCCCTAAAGCTTCATTTCCATCTTGTCATTCCCCTCATTGAAAAGCTTTTGGTGGTTCCTCCTCGCCTACTATATAAAATTCAAATGTCCAAAAGTGAAGTTGCTCAGTCGTGTCCAACTCTTTGTGATCCCATGGACTATAGCCTACCAGGTTCCTCTGTCCATGGGATTTTCCAGGCAATAGTACTGGAGTGGGTTGCTATTTCCTTCTCTAGGGGATCTTCCCAACCCAGGGATCGAACCCGGGTCTCCTGCATTGTAGGCAGACACTTTTACAATCTGAGCCACCAGGGAAGTCTCAGATGTCCAAGCTAGGTATCAAAACTCCTCCAAAATGTGCTGCCAGCCCACCTTTCCACGCTTCATTACCCATACTACCCTTTTATACTTCATGACCCAGCCGTGCCCAAAACTCTGTGTTCTTTGAACAGCTCATGCAGTTTCATGCCCTACTGCCTTTTTACATAGTGTTCTCTCCACTTTGAATGTCTTACTTTGATTTTCTTCCTGTCAAATTCTTATTCATTTTTCAGGGACCAATTAAATGTCCTAGTGCATGAATACTTTTCAGATTCCCCCAGTCAGAATTAATCTTTATGATAACGTATGTGACAGGAATCGACAACATAGCTGAGTGTTTAGTGAGTTCCTGTCTTCCTTTTTTTCACCTGTGTTCCCACAACATATTGCTTATACTTCTGTTTAACACTTATTTCACTTACTTATATTCAAGCTGATTATTTAACCTACTAATGAGACTTGTCTCATTCATCTTTGCATCCTCCGTGGCCCCAAGAGAGTTCCTGGCACACAATAGGTACTTAACAGATATTTATTGAAAGGAGAGGAAAACTGTGGAGCCAAGTCTTGAGACATCCCCTCATTAGTAATTCAGCAAGACCGACTCCTCTTGCTGAACATGGAGTGACATGTTGAGAGAAGAAAAATCTGGGAAACCCTATTGGCTGATCTTCAACAAAGTGCTTCAGGAAGCCTTGGTTCAACCTGACAGTTTGCTTGAGGGTGATAAGGTAGGAGAGGTGAGACAACTCAGATTAAATTCTTATCCACACATTCTTTAAAATAAGTTGAGATCAATGCAGGTCCATTGTTCCTTGCCAGCTGGTTTACAAATAGCTAGAGAGAGCAGTGACTTGTGCTAAAGAGGGGAGAAGGTAGAAGTAGAACGTCTTTGGAGCCATTTGCAAGGGGAGGTTACCATGATCCATGAGTTAATCTTTCCCTGGAAAAGGATTCTTTCTGTCAATTGAAGTATAGTTGATGTATAATGTGCTAATTACTATTGTACAGGAAAGTGACTCAGATATATATATATTCTTTTTATATTATTTTCCATTGAGGTTTATCATAGGATATTGAATATAGTTCTCTGTGCTGTAGAGTAGGAAGGACCTTGTTGTTTATCCATTCTGTATATAAAAACTACATCTGCTAACCCCAATCTCTCACTCCATCCCTCCTCCAGTCCCCTCCGCCTTGGCAACCACCAGTCTGTTCTCTACATCCGTGATTCTGTTTCTGTCTCACAGATATGATCGTTTGTGTCATATTTCAGACCCCACACATATGTAATATCATATGGTATTTATCTTTCTCTTTTTGACTTCAGTTCAGTTCAGTCGCTCAGTAGTGTCCAACTCTTTGCGACCCCATGGACTGCGGCACACCAGGCCTCCCTGTCCACCACCAACTCCCGGAGTTCACCCAAACTCGTGTCCATTGAGTCAGTGATGCCATCCAACCATCTCATCCTCTATCATCCCCTTCTCCTCCTGCCTTCAATCTTTGCCATCATCAGGGTCTTTTCAAATGAGTCAGTTCTTCACATCAGGTGGCCAAAGTATTGGAGTTTCAGCTTCCATATCAGACCTTCCAATGAATATTCAGGACTGATTTCCTTTAGGATGGACTGGGTGGATCTCCTTGCTGTCCAAGGGACTCTCAAGAGTCTTCTCCAACACCACAGTTCAAAAGCATCCTTTGTTCAGTGCTCAGCTTTCTTTATAGTCCAACTCTCACATCCATACATGGCTACTAGAAAATCCATAGCCTTGACTAGATGGACCTTTGTTGGCAAAGTAATGTCTCTGCTTTTTAATACACTGTCCAGGTTGGTCATAGTTTTACTTCCAAGGAGCAAGGGTCTTTTAATTTCATGGTTGCAATCACCATCTGCAGTGATTTTGGAGTCCCCCAAAATAAAGTCTGCCACTGTTTCCACTGTTTCCCCATATATTTGTCATGAAGTGATGGGACCAGATGCCATGATCTTAGTTTTCTGAATGTTGAGTTTTAAGCCAACTTTTTCACTCTGCTCTTTCATTTTCATCAAAAGGCTCTTTAGTTCTTCGTCGCTTTCTGCCATAAAGGTGGTGTCATCTGCATATCTGAAGTTATCTATATTTCTCCCAGAAATCTTGATTCCAGCTTGTGCTTCATCCAGCCCAGTGTTTCTCATGATGTACTCTGCATAGAAGTTAAATAAGCAGGCTGACAATATACAGCCTTGACGTACTCCTTTCCCTATTTGGAACCAGTCTGTTGTTCCATGTCCATTTCTAACTGTTGCTCCTGATCTGCAGACAGATTTCTCAGGAGGCAGGTCAGGTGGCCTGGTATTCCCATCTCTTGAAGAATTTTCCACACTTAGTATGATAATCTCTAGTTGTAGCCATGTTGGTGAAAATGGCATTATTTCATTCTTTTTTATGGCTGTGTAGTATGGAAAAGGATTCTTGATCAAGCTCCCTGGATCACTTCCCTTGGAAGAGTGGGTAATTGTGAGGGGTAATGCAGGCCAAGTAGGTTCTTCATGATCTCTCAGTAGCATTGGACACAGCTTTCAGCTAAGGCCTCTATGCAGGTCATCCTAATTCTGGCGTAATGGCAAGATAAAAGATGACTTGCATTCTCATTTTGGCCAGACCTTGTGGCTTGTGGGATCTTAGTTCCCAGACCAGGGATTGAACTCAGGCCCTCAGCAGTGAGAATACAGAGTCCTAATCACTGAACCTCTGGGGAATTTCCTGCATTCTCATGTTGACAGTTTAAGGACAGGTTGAAAACCTCAGGTTCATTTCTCTGTTGGCCACCTCCATCATTATCAATTATCATTCATCAGAATTTTTCTAAACACCTACTACATGTCAGGTACATGGGTACTGATGCAGATTTGAATGGAATGTGCCCTTAAAAAAATTGTTATTCTAGGAAATTCCCTGGTGGACCAATGGTTAAAACTCCACACTCCCAGTACAGGGGGCATGGATTGGGTGCCTGGTTAGGAACTATATCCCATATGTCAATACCCCGCAACTATATCCCACAACTAAGACCCAATACAGTCAAATAATTTTTTAAAGTGTTATCCTAATAGAGGAGACACGTAAGTAAACAGACAATATGGTGGACTCCGATAAGTGCCATCACAGAGATATACAGCACAGAGGAGAAACTAAGAGAGAGACAAAGTGGATGGAACAAAACCTTAACTTCTGAGTTTAGCATAAAAGGCCACTGGCTACCTCTCTCTACTCCTCAGCCTTTGTATGTGAACAGCAGACCATCTGAGCAGAGTTTCAAGGAATGGAGAGTTGGCAAAGAAGTGGGGAAGAGGTATTATAGGCAGATTTTATCCTAAAGGCAATGAGGAACAGTGGAGAACTTGAAGTAGAGGAGGGGTATGATCAGATATGTATTTTAGAAAGACCACTCTAAGGAAAGTTTGGAGAATGGATTGGAAGAGGTCAGGAATGGAGGAAGGGAGACAGGAAACTGGTTTACTAACCCAATTGTAAAATTATTATAGTCTATACTAGGGCAGTGGAAGTGGAATAGAAAGAAAAGGAGCTGAAAGATATGAGAAAGCAAAACCTACAGGGTTTAGTTATTTATTAAATACAGAGTTAAAGGAGGCTAAGCAAGGGGAGGAAGCTAGTACTGAGTCAGCAGATTCCTGGCTTGAGCTATTGGGTGGATATGAGACCATTCAGTGGGATAAGGGAACACTGGAGGGGCAGCAGGTTTGGGAGCAGAAGAGATTAGATGAACATTATATACATATTTGGAGACCAGGAGTGAGGTCTGGCCTGAAAATACAGATTTGAATCTAACTGTAGTTGAAGCCATGGGTTAGATGGGCCTACTCAGGGAGAGCCTGAAAAGTGACAGGAACAGAGGGACTAGAACTCTGAGGAACATCAACATTTAAGGGGCAGAGTAAAAGAAAAGCGTGGAGCAATCAAATAGACAAAAGAGAGACCCGAAGAGAAAAGTGTAAGAAAATTCAAAACAGATTCTGTAGCCATTAAAAAATACACTTTAGAAAAATATTTAGACATCTTTGTTGTTGTTCAGTAGTTAAAGTGAAAGTTAAGTTGCTCAGTCATGTCCGACTCTTTGCGACCCCATGGACTGAAGCCCACCAGGCTCCTCCGTCCATGGGATTCTCCAGGCAAGAATACTGGAGTGGGTTGCCATTTCCTTCTCCAGGGTATCTTCCCAACCCAGGGATCAAACCCAGGTCTCCCACATTAGAGGCAGATGCTTTAACCTCTTAGCCACCAGGGAAGGTTCAGTAGTTAAGTTGTGTTCAACTCTTTGTGACCCCATGGGCTGCAACACACCAGACTCCCTTGTCCTTCACCATCTCCCAGACTTGCTCAAATTCATGTCCATTGAGTCAGTGATGTCACCCAACCATCTCATCCTCTGTCGTCCCCTTCCCCTTTTGCCTTCAATCTTTCCCAGGGTCTTTTCCAATGAGTTGGCTCTTCTCATCAGGTGGCCAAAGTTTTGGAGCTTCAGCTTCAACATCAGTCCTTCCAATGAATATTCAGGGTTGATTTAGGATTGACTGGTTTGATCTCCCTACAGTCCAAGGGACTCTCAAGAGTCTTCTCCAACACCACAATTCAAAAGCATCAATCCTTCAGCACCCAGCCTTCTTTATGGTCCAACTCTCACATCCATACATGACTACTGAAAAAACCATAGCTTTTACTAGATGGACCTTTGTTGGCAAAGTAATGTCTCTGCTTTTTAATAAGCTGTCTAGGTTTGTCATAACTTCCTTTCCAAAAGGCAAGCAACATCTTTAAATAGCCGTGATATAATAGCAAGTGAAAGAGGATATAGAACAATATGCACTGCTGAGAACAGATTGATGATTGCCAGAGGTGGTGGAAGGTGGGCAAAAGTGTGAAGGGAATCAAAGGGTACGTACTTGCAGTTGCAAAATGAATAGGTCATGGGGATGTAATGAGCAGCATGGTAAGTGTAGAAACAATACTGTATTGTATATTTGAAAATTGTTAAGAGTAGATCTTAAAAATTCTCATCACAAGAAAAAAATTCTGTGTGGTGATGGATGTTAACTAGAGTGACTGTAGTGATCATTCCACAATGTATACAAATACTGAATCATTATGCTGCACGCCTAGAGTTAATATAATGTTATATGTCAATTATATCTCAATAAAAATAATATGTAGTATATGATAATTTTATAATAAAAGTATAAGTATACATTTTCATTGAAAAATGACTGTAAGCTTTCACACCTTGTAGTAATGGTTATCTCTGGATGGTGATGCTACAGATTATTTTTATTATTATCCTATGAATTGTTTTGGTATTTTCCAGTTCTCCATAAGGAACATACATTGCTTGTATAACAGCAAACATAAAGATTAATATAAAAGGGAGGGACATCCCTGGAAGTCCAGTGGTTAAAACTATGTACTCCCAATACAGGAAGCATGGGTTTAATCCCTGGTTGGGGAACTAAGATCCCACATGCCACAGGATGAGGCTATATATTTATATATGGAAAAATCAAAGAAGAAAGTTTAGAGAAGGTGGGAGTGGTCAAGTGAATCCAACATCTCAGAGTCAGTAAGACTAGTTCTGAGGGATGTCCATTGGATTTAGTAACAAAGTGACCTTGGTGAAAACTATTTCAATGGAGTAGGGAGCAGGTGCAGAAGCTGGGTTGGAGTGGAAGTGAAAAGTGAATACCAGATGAAGAAGTATAGATGGCAAGTATAGACATATCATTCAACAAATGTGGTTAAGAAGGAAAACAGGGTAGAAGCCCAGTCTCAGATAGATAACATTCAGTTTAAGATTTTCACACTACTACGTGTGGTGGCTTTGAGTGCCCTGAAGAGAGGTAAGTTATGATGGTTTTCTGATACTCAGATTTTCAGTATAAGGGGTACAGCATAGTATGGAATTGTAAGCAGGAGCCATCAGGAAATCAGCATCAGAAATTGCTCTTATGAGCTCAGAGACAAACTTAGCATCATTGGAACTGAGTGAAACACTCCAGTATTACATATGTGGCTACATAATTTAGAGTGTGGGTTAATACTTGGGAAAGAGCCCTTCCCAAAAGCCTGTGATAAGTATGAAATCATTGTGGAAGTTCTAGTGACTCATGTGATAACAGTCAGGGCTTCTTTATCAAGGTGTGCAGCTCAGTTTCATAGACAATGTTGTTCTCGAGGAATAATGCCAAACCTCAGTGCACGCTACGGCTCAACACATCCCCAACACTGTGAGGTGAAATGTCAAAAGTGAGAAAGAGCAGTTTATGTTTATTAAAGTACTAACACAGATTCAGCAATCAATAACTGCTTGACACTCTGAAAAGCGCCCTCATGCTGGCAAATCCAATGCCACTGAACACCCATTTCCTAGGAAACAATGAAGTAGCTCAATTATCTTTGTCTTTTATAGGAGGAAAAAGCAACCAAATGAACCAAAATGGAATCAAAAAGCAATCAAAATTCATGATTTCAGGGATCTGAATGGGCCTAGGAATCAGCCCTTTAACTGTCAGCAGAGTCAGTTGGAGCAGGTAAAATAGGGGGGGAAATGTCTGGGTTTCCTACCTAGATAGCCTTTCATCCCTCCTATGAACAATACCTGTTAGCAGAAGCCTTTGCTTTCAGGATGTCATCAGCAGCCTGACACTCCCCTAGGTATTGAACTAGGAGTGCTGAGTGGTTCAAAGAAATAACAGGGGCAGTGGCTGTGATTGCTGAGACAGGGGGATTCTCAATAAGGCATTTGTGGTGTTATGGTTGGCAAACTTGGTTGACAGGGGGAAGGACAGAGGAGTCCAAAGATTAGACAGAAAGGATGAGCCTCAGGGCTTCTATTTAGGGCCTGATTTACATGTTTTATTTGGATTATCAGTTTGAGGGGGTGGGTGATGAACCAATACATTTCTAATTGGGAGTCCTGGAAACAGATCCTATGAAAAAGAAGTTCCCTTTATATACAATATGAGTTCAATGATAGGTGTGTATATAAAGAAAGGAAACTGGAAAGTACTAAATTATTAACAGCTTAATGGGCAGGTGTTAGCTCATCAGGTTGGACAATTAGCAGAACTAGCTAAATTCTTCTGTGTCCTTTTTGCTTCACCCTTCATACTTGACATGTGGCCCCATTTTTTTTTTTTTTTTTTTTTTTTGGCTACAACCTGGACTCCTCTCTGATTCCTCACCCCTATCACACGACTTCTACCCTTGGGATTGGATGCAACCTGGGAATTTTCTCCCCCTGCTCTGCTGTACCTCAAAGCAGAATGATCAGGAAATGGACATCAAGCTGTAACATTAAGATAGGAGCCCAACAGTTCCAGTTTCTCATTATGCTTGTTTCACTTGGCTACCTGAAATGATGTGGAATTTCCTGGGGTCTTTTACAAGCATACTCTCCGTTGGTGCAGTGATCAGACATCAGTGAAATATAGGACCATTCCTAAACCCCAGGAGTTTGAGTCTTTTTAAAAAGATTTATTCTTTTATTTTTTGGCTGTGGTGGGCCTACATGCCGGCTTTCTCTAGTTGCAGCGAGCAGGAGGGCTATTGTTGCTGTGTGCACCTGGCTTCTCATTGTGATGACTTCTCTTGTTGCGGAGCACAGGTACTAGGTGCGTGGGCTTCAGCAGTTCCAGTGTGTCGGCTCAGGAGTTGTGGCTTGCAGGCTTAGTTGCTCCGTGGCATTTGGGATCTTCTGAGACCAGGGATCAAACTGGTGCCCCCTGCATTAGGAGGCAGATTCTTGACCACTGGACCATCAGGAAAGTCAGGGCCTTAATAAAATACAAAAATGAGGGAGGCAGGGGCAAAAAGAATTTGAAACTGCAGGGAGTAGATATGGTGCTGCTTAATGCTCTTACTCCCAGGAAATCTGAAAGCTCCAAGAAGCACCACCTCACCTTTAGGTTTTACTGTTGGTAGAATGAGTGCACCATCCTGATAATATGGGGCTGGTTTAAGGATATTTCACACTTTTAGGTTTTTTTGAGCGGGAGAGCTGAAGCAATTTTGCTTTGTTCCCTGCTCCCAAATTGTCCTAAGAGCAAAGGGTATATGCTTAACATCAAGTGAATTGGTGCACTATCTGCATCCAGTTCTTCAGAAATCCCCTTGGAAAAATACTGATAACTCTCCGTTTTTGATCTCTTCTAAGAATATGAATTCCCGAGGCACAAACTCATTCATACAATTACATCTTTTAAAAAGGATCTGTGGGGACTTCTCTGGTGGTCCAGTGACTAAGACTCCACACTCCCAATGTAGGGGGCTCAGGTTTGATCCCTGCTCAGGGAACTAGATCCTACATGCCACAATTAAGAGTTCACATGTCACAACCAAAAATCCCATAGGTGTCAATGAAAATTGAAAATCCTGCATGCTGCAACTAAGACCTGGTGCAGCCAAATAAATAAGTAGATAGATAATTCAAAAATAAATAAAAAGGATTTGTGACAACCAAGAGCAATTATGAATACAGGACAACTTTCATCTTTCCCTAGCAGCCCTTACTGTAAACAGTTTGCATAACCTTCCACAGCCTGAGCTGGGGTGGGAACTTTTGAAATGTTCTGCAGATTTTCAGGGTTAGCCATTTCCTTAATCCTATGGACCCATTTGGGAAGATCTTTTTGGCCTGTGTGTCTTAAGCAACATTTATATGGGAAGCTGTCTCCTTTGATTTCTGAGCCATACAGCAGTGCTGTCTCATTGATCAAAGCCATAGAAAATGCCACATTTTGTTTGGTAATGAGGCCCAGGGACAGGCTTGATGATGGACTCCACATGCGAGGCAGCGCTGCTGCTGACCATCCAGGGAAGCCTTCAGATCGCTGGGCTGAGGCAGCCGGCGCTGTTCCGGGATGTAATGAGCAGAGCTCCCACTGGCTTTCCGATTCTGTTTATGAGTTTAGAACCTCTGAACTCTGACGATGTTGCTGGAGAAATGTGCTCGGAGATAAAGTGATCAATTTCTTCCAGCAACTGTCCTGGTCCTGGGTGGGACAGAACAGGAAAGCCCTTGTTTGGGCTAATATCTGAGCCATGCTGGAGACAGCAGGCTTATGTTTAAGACCTCTTATCTTGTATATTTTAAGATCTAATAAAGATCTTCCTGAGTGAATCTGAGGAAGTAAACAGGCTGATGTAAAAAAGATTTTTTTTTAATATTCCCCCCAAACGTCCATTGTGAGAAGAAAGCCTGCTTAGGATTCAAGGCAGATGCTGATTTTAGCTGCTTACCAGGAGCAAATGGATTTGCACTGCTCACTGTAGTAGTTTTCCTCCTCTCCTCTCCATTTTCCTCCCCTCCCATGCTCTCTCCTCTCCCCCTTTCCAGAAGATGTGTTCAAGCAGCAATAAACAGGCAGAGGACAAGTCAATTCTAGCAACAGTATTTTTTGTACCACTACAAGCTGCTCTAAAAGACTTCCTGTAGCCTAGAACTACAAGCACTTAGAGAAACCCTGCCAGAACTCTAAGAAACAATGAGTACACACTGATATTGACCTGTATTTTCCCTTCCTAGGAGCTCTGTTATAGGAGCTTTCTCTTCTGGTCAAACAGGTCTGCCCACCGTTCCCTAAACACATCTCACAGCTTCCTGTCACCTGGAATGCCTGGCCTCTCCATCTCCTTTATGATCTACATCCAACTCTGTCTCTTCCTATAATAAGTACCTTTTAATCCTACATCTGAATGCCTTCTGGCCCCTCGTATCTACACAGGTCATTCAGGACATAATCCCTTGTTGTAGGTACTCGGGCATATACTTATCTCTCCAGCTAGTTTTGAACCTTCTAGAGTTAAGGACCAGTTCTCACTCAGATTCTCCATGGAACCTGTAGAGCTCATCAGCTCTGATGCTGTGGTTAAACAGCCTCTGGCACAAGACTGCCTGGGTTCAAATCTTGCTTTGTCACTTGCTGGTTGAGTGACCTCACTCATGTCACTTAACTTCTGTATGCCTTAATTCCCCTGTAACATGGGAATATTAATAACACCTTCTGCAGACAGCTATTTTGAGGATCCAAGTAATACTTGCAAAATACTTTGAACACTGCCTTTCACCGATTAAGTACTCCAGAAATGCTAGTCCTCTTTATCCACTCCAACTTGTATGCTCAGCATGAACTGCCAAGTACCAAAGAATGGCATTCAGCCTGCCCTCATGGTGTCAAGCTTGGTTTTGCCTTATAAGTTTACCAGACACTCACTGAAGGAATTCCCTACCTGACTTTCAATAGCCTTCCTGCTCTAAGCCCTTTACCTGACTGCTGGTATCATCCACAGCCACCCAACACAGTCTTGCCTCCTTTCTGTCTCCCAGTCATGTGCCACTCATTCCTACCTTTGTACCTTTACTCAGTGTTCCTCTTCCCTGGAAAGCTAGCCCTACCCTTCCCCTTTCCAATTCCCACCCATCCTTCACTTTTCCACTCAAGCTTTACCTCCTCCAGGAAGCCTTCCCTGATTATCTCAATTTATCTTCATCTTCCCCTTGTGGCTCAGCTGGTAAAGAATCTGCCTGCAATGTGGGAGACCTGGGTTTGATTCCTGGGTTGGGAAGATCCCCTGGAGAAGGGAAAGGCTACCCACTCCAGTATTTTGGACTGGAGAATTCCATAGACTGTATAGTCCATGGGGTCGCAAAGAGCGACTGAGCGACTTTCACTTCACTTCCCCTTCTTCCAACTCCCTCAGCAGTCTAAGTTAGAACCACATAACTGAGCATACACTGACATTTTCCTGGCAACTTTTGAGTCGTAGTCTCATTTCCTCAGGAAGCTGATAAATTCCTTAAGAATAGCTAAAATGTTTTCCCCTCTTTTTCCATCTGCCCCTGGCATGTAACCAGTACTGGGTGGGTACTCAACAGGTGTCCAGTAAAGACTTATCAGTTGATGTACCTATATGCCCGGGTATGGCCAAGGGAAGCCAGGGTTCTGGCTCTCATCCTGGCAGTGAGCTCAGGCTGGAGTGAAGAGAAGGCAGGGTACCAGTGAAGCTGACTTCAGTTATTTCTTCACTGCCATCCAGGCCACAGAATTAGCAGGGTCTTCAGGTAAACTGTCCTTCAAGCTGGACTTATCTCTCAGTTAATGGTTGACATTCTTTGTTTACCTTAATGATTGCCAAGATCTGTTGCTGCGCACGGTACATTTTGTGGCTCAACTGCCTTGGCCCCGAAGGTAGAAGACAATTTGGAAGAGGTTTGGGGTTGTGGGATGGGACTGGAAACACTTTGGTCCATTCCTAGCCACTTAGGGCATGGGCAATAAGCAGAGAGCCCAAGAGAACCCCGGTACTGCCATGTGGGGGAAGCCCTGCTGTCTCTCACTTTGGCCTCAAGGGGCCAGTAGTCATTGCCCATAGCTGTTTTTTCTCTCCCCATAGTCAGCATTTTCAAGGCTGGGAGCTGGAAGGGATGGCACCCAGTGCAGGAGCCCTCTCTGTAGCTCGTCCACACACCGGATCTACCTATGGTCAGTGGGTGAGGGAAGGCTGAAGGCTGAGGCCCAGGTCCAGTTCCGTCTCCCAGATTGGGCTAAACATGCATACATGGGTGACGAAGATGCCTCTCTTCCTCTGGGATGGGGCAGTAACTTCAGGCTATGTGATTTGTCTCTCCAAAGTTACCGGGAGTTCAGGGGATCAATCTTATTTAATGATTGTGTGAGGGAGGAGGTAGAGCTGGTTAATGTTTGTCTTGTTCCTCTTGGGCTGTGGGCCATATCTGGCTCCAGCCCTGGGCTCTTTGTCCCTCCCCTGGACTGGGCTGACAGTACCTAGTGACATAGTGCAGACACGCCTGCAGACATTCCCTGGGAAAGGGCAGCAGCAGCCAGGTGAGGAAGCTGCGGGCTGAGGGACGTGGGCCCAGGGGCTGGTGTGGCCCAGGAGGGCAGAAGTGGGGGTTGGGGAGAGGCTTGGGTCTTGCCTTCTCCTGGGCTCAGCATTCAGCCACTTAGATCCCTTCTGTGTTTCCCTCTGAGCTGGACTGAGGCACCTCCTACCCAGATGCCAGGCTTGCTTAGTCTCTCTCTGTAGCCCCCAACTCATCCTTTTCCCAGGCTCAGTGTTGCTTCTGCTCTCACTCTATTTTGCCCAGGCAAGAATCACCCTCATCCCCACAGGGTCAAATACCCAGAAAGACTGGAGGGGGCCCCCAAGCTCAGGGTGTCTAAGTTTATATCTTTAAGACATTTCCTGCCACACAGGGTTAGGGTTCAGCGGGGGCCGCTGGGCACTGCCAGGTGCTGTTTTCCTTCCCTGATTAGAAGGCTAACCAGGCGTGCCACCAACATAGGGGCTGCGGGCGGATGAATACAGCACACTCGGTAGGCACAGAGGACCAGCCAGCCGGGCCAAGGTTTGGGAGCATGCATTTCCATTTTCTTGAGGGAGGCAGGGAGACTCAAGCTGAGCTTGGAGTAACTGATGACCGGGAGATCTGAAGGATGGGTAGTCCCCTAGTTGTTTGAAAGTTGTTCCAGCTGTTGGGAATGGCATGGCAGAATGCATGGACTTAGAAAATGAGATGAGGAGAGGAGAATAGAGACAAGATGGGTTTGAATGGAGAGAATTATAGAGGAGGATGCAGCAGAGCAATGGGGAAGGGACCCCGGCTTTGATGAGGGGCCAGCATGAGCCCTAATCTGAGCTCCAGCACTGGCTTACCAGCTGTGTGATAAATTACTCAGCTTCTTTGAGTCTCCATTGCCTTGTCTGTGAACTGAAGACAATAACTCACAGCTCACAGGTTTGTTGTGAGGATAAGAGTTAAGGAACAGACTACTCCTAGCACAGAATAGGTATTCCCTAAGTGGTGGCTGCTATAATAAGCCCAAGTAGAGAGCAACAGGAAGTCAGAGAGTTGATGGAAGAGTAAAAGGGTATAGTCGAAACAGTGAGGAAAGGAGCTGATATTACCAGGAGCTCTGTGGAAAGATCATGGCAGAGCGAGAGAAGGAGAAAACTGGAATGAGTTAGACTGGCCCTGACCCAAGCCTGGCCACAGGATACATGCGACAGTGTGGAAGGAACAGTGCTGTGACTGAGGTACTGTGGGACCACAGGCTGGAGGCGGGGAAGGGAAGCGGCTGAAGAGGAAGAGGGATGGAGGGGTTTGGTCTTAGCCACACCAAACTGATGAAGGCAGCTGGAAACTCAGAAGAAAATCTGAAAAAAAGCCCCCTGTCCTTTCCTGCCAGAGGCTGCCTGTGAAATGGGGGAGGGAGTATGGAGTCTGAGGTTGAGTATAACCTCATTTAGCCAAGCCAGGCCCCTCTTTCCCAAACCAAAAAGATACAAGGATTTCCCACAGTTGGAAGGAGGGACAGGAAAGAGGTAGGAGCAGAAAGAGAGAGACTTGAACGTGTGTGTGTATACATGCATACACACGCATGCAGGCACATGTGGAAAGGAATGCTGAGAACAGTTTTTGAGTTCTGAGATCTAATTATCTCAGAATGCAGTGTCCTTAAAGGAAGAGAGGCTGCCAAGGTACAAATACTTTGAGGTCAGAGGAAAACAAATTTGAAATTTGACTCTACCATTTAGCAGAAGTGCAGTTGTCATTGTTTAACTTCTCTGAGCCTCACCTTCTCTGTCTGAGAAGTGGGTATAATATTAGTTGGAGGGACTAAGGACAATCTCCTGATTTTGACCTGTGCTTGAGTGCTTGGGCAAATCTGGATCTGAGGACAAGGCCAGAGCCAGACAGGGTCAGAGAAATCTTGTCTAATTAAACACAGGAGCCAAACATGCCTGGAGCGACACAGAGCATATCAACACCTGGACTTTAACCCAAAGTCACAAAAACAGTTTGGATTTCAAAATCAGGTGACTCCCATGAATGTTTTTGAAATGAAACCCTTGAGGTACTGATGTTGACATAGGGATCAGCTCTTTCCAAAGGGAGAGCAAAAATTGAGATATCAGTGCTCACACAAGGGTCCTTAGGGGCTCCAAGGGGAGCGCCTGGCTATGTCCCAGAGGGCTCAAGAAGATGGGAGGTGGAGAGCTATAAGAACCTAGAAACTCAGGGGTGGCCAGGCTGGCTGTGAGACACCCCTAAACGACAGAGAGAAGAGAACAGCTGAAGTTCACTTTGGGGTTTGAGGAAGCAGCCAGAGAAAGGTAAGGACAAGGAAACAGAACAAATCTGGAAGCAACTGAAAGCCCTGGGAAGGGAGGAGAGGAGAAGAGTTGTCAGTTATAGGAAAGAAGAGAAGGGCTAGAGGAGAATAAAAGTCAGACAAATCTTCAGTCTCACTGTTTCTTAAAAGCACTCAGAAAGAAAAATGATAATTGTATCTGAGGCAGCAAAGCTTCTGGGAAAAAACATAGGCTCTGGAGTCAGCTTGTGTTTGTGTGTGTGTCTCTGTGTGTGTGTGTGTGTGTGTGTGTGTGTGTGCGTGTCTGTGTGCATGTGTGTTAGTCGCTAAGTCGTGTCTGACTCTTTGTGACCCTGTGGGCTGTAACCTGCCAGGCTCCTCTGCCCATGGGATTCTCCAGGCAAGAATTCTGGAGTGGGTTGCCATTCCCTTCTCCAGGGGATCTTCCTGACCCAGGGATCAAACCTGCACCTCCTGCATCTCCTGTACTGCAGGCAGACTTTACCACTGAGCCACCAGAGAGTCAGCTTGATCTGGCTCAAAAATCCCAGCTCTGGCTTGTACTCACCACATGAACCTTGTGACACTGAGATAAGTCCCTTCACCTTTCTCTACCTCAGTTTCCTCATCTGTGACATGAGGGTTACAAATAACACCTACCTCTCAGGGTTGTTTTGAGGTTTACAGGAGATGGTGTGCAAGGGCCTGGCACAGAGCAGGGGCTTGGGAGATGGTTATTCTTAACAATATGCTCCTCCACCACCTATTTTGATTCTAACAGGTCTCATTGGATGAAGCATTTCTTTCCATTGTACCTCCTGTACCAGCTCTGCCTTCAAAATCCCAGGCTTGGGAGAAAGGGCACCTGTGTTCCTGCTTTTCCCGCACTGGTTTAGGCCCACAGCATGAACTGACTGAGGCTTTTTTTTTTTTAAGCTGCATGAAGAAACCTTGTACAGACTATCCCTATACCCCTTAGTTTCTTTCATTCCGCTCCCCCAACTTTTCCTGGGCTTCCCTGGTGGCTCAGTGGTAAAGAATCGGGCTGCCAATGCAGGAGATGCAAGAGACCCGGGTTCAATTTGTAGGTTGGAATGATTCCCTGAGAAGAAAATGGCAACCTGCTCCAGTATTCTTGCCTGGAAAAACCCATGGACAGAGAAACCCAGCCCGTGGCTGGCTATAGTCCATGGGGTCACAAAAGAGTCCATCATGACTTAATGACTAAATAACAACAAATTTTTCTAGCTACTAATACCCTCTCCCTTCCCCCTACAACAGAAAGGACCACCCAGAACTTGCCACAAAGTTCAGGCCTTGTGTTCTCACAGCCAGTTTCTGGCTTGCAGCATGATCTTGCAACTTAATGGCAGACAAGGTGGGAGGTAGAAGGAAGCCTTCTCCCCTTGCCTAAGAGACAGAGGGGAATTTCTTCCCTAGAGCAACTGGCAAGCTCAGGAAACCAGGAGTTAAAATGTATACTTGACCCGGGGCCAGGGCAGCAACGGAATGGTCTGTTCTATTTCAGACAGACACTATAGGTCAACAGTAGCATTGGGAAGAAATAAAGAGGGATATTGGGTTTGGCAAACCACTTAGTTCCCCCCAAGTCACATTGTTTTCTCTTCCTGATAAGGTTTTACTTCCCTTGATCACCAACCATGAAACTGGAGCTGGGCTAAGAACTTTTACATGTTGCTTCATTGAACCTCACAATAACACTGGGTATGAACCTCATTTATAGATGCGCACACAGACTCAGAGGTTTGGTAACTTACCCCAAAGTCATAGTAGATAAAAAACCAAAAAACCCCAAAGCTAGGTGGCTCTTATCTTTTCCATCTCCTAAACTTCTTCTGTTTGCTTGGTTAACTTTTGCTTTTTCCTTCTGGCTTGTCTTCACTTGGCCATCCTCTGTACCGGCTCAAGGAGAGATGGTTAGGCTTTGCTCCGTGATTTTGGGATAGGACTGCACTCACAGGTTAGCAACTTCCTTGTTTCTTGTGTTTTTATGGGTAGCCTTTGCTTCTGTTGCTGTTGTTGTCATCATTAACAGCTAGCCTACACTTCGGGGAACACCATCTGCAAAAGCACAAAGACTGTACCGAGCAAAGAGCTTAGAATTCTGCTTCAGACACTTTTGTGTTTCATCCTACTCAGACACTTCAGCTGTGTGACCTTAAGTGAGTTACTTAACTTATCTGAGCTTCAGCTTCCTCAGCTCGAAAGACTGGGGTCCTTAGAGGCTTGCTAAGTGGGTCAAAAGAAAGAATGTATGGGAAAATACTTAGCACAGTTCCTAGCTTGATAAAAGTGAGCTCCTTTTCCTAACCTCAGGCTCACCCATATCTTGGAGGGGATTTAAGCCAGGAAAAATCCTGCTGAATCTAAGTTCCTAGTAGAGTCATGGGAGAGTGCCTTAGGCCAGAGGCTTCTGGTTCCCCTGGGTCCCATCTTACATGCACCTGTCCTTGTTCCATCTTCCCCCCCGCTGTGGCCATTCTTCTGGTGGGGCTATGGGGTGGGTGCGGCGATGGACCGGGCGGGCACAGAACAGGTGGGTGCAGGCTGGGTGTCCGGCGCTGGGACACAAGTGCTCTGTGTGTAGGGTGGGCGGAAGTCAGGGCGTTTGATCTGAATTCTAAAGGGCGTTGTTCAGAGCCCCACAAAGGTCCCATTGTGCAGACACTGGGTATAAAGCAGCATATGACTCCCCAGCACCGGGCGGTGATGAATTGGGACGCAGGCGCGAACCCAGGGACCACTCCCCCTGCATAGACATGAGACCATAGGGGACCTGTCTGGGTGGCCTCAGGGATAGGCGCTCCCCAAGGTAACGGGGCTTTGTTGGGTTTAGCCCAGGTCTAGACTTAAGGAACTGGGGGAGGGGAAGCTAAAGAGGATGGCTGATGGCAGAACAAGATGGGCCTGGCAAGGAAGGGCAGGAGAGGAGAGAATGTTGGATGAAGGTGGAGAGGAGAGATGGGGCTCAGGGAGGTCAAGTCATCAAGTGAATGAGTGAGGAGGAAAAGAAAGAGAAGGAGAGGCTGGCAAGGGAGAGGGGGTGGTGAGGAAAGCTATGACTCTCCTTCTTCCTTTCTTGTCACTGGCTCTTGGGAGCGTTGGGGGAGGTGTCAGGCAGTGTTATGGAGCCTGGCTTTCCACCCTAGCTTTCTGACAGCTTGTGCTGTGGCTCATGTTTTGCAGGTGTGAATGAAGCAGGATGAACTGGACGGGTTTGTACACCTTGCTCAGTGGCGTGAATCGGCATTCTACTGCCATTGGCCGAGTATGGCTCTCTGTCATCTTCATCTTCAGAATCATGGTGCTGGTGGTGGCTGCCGAGAGCGTGTGGGGTGATGAGAAGTCTTCCTTCATCTGCAACACCCTCCAGCCTGGCTGCAATAGTGTCTGCTACGACCACTTTTTCCCCATTTCCCACGTGCGTCTGTGGTCTCTGCAGCTCATCTTGGTGTCCACCCCAGCTCTCCTCGTGGCCATGCACGTGGCACACCAGCAGCACATTGAAAAGAAAATGCTTCGACTTGAGGGCCACGGCGACCCCCTGCACCTGGAGGAGGTGAAGAGGCACAAGGTCCACATCTCAGGGACACTGTGGTGGACCTATGTGATCAGCGTGGTCTTCCGGCTGCTGTTCGAGGCCGCTTTCATGTATGTCTTTTATCTGCTCTATCCTGGCTACGCCATGGTGCGGCTGGTCAAGTGTGATGCCTACCCCTGCCCCAACACAGTGGACTGCTTCGTGTCCCGCCCCACGGAGAAAACCATCTTCACGGTCTTCATGCTGGCCGCCTCAGGCATCTGCATCATCCTCAACGTGGCCGAGGTGGTGTACCTCATCTTCCGGGCCTGTGCCCGCCGAGCCCAGCGCCGCTCCAATCCACCCTCCCGCAAGGGCTCGGGGGGCTTCGGCCATCGCCTCTCACCTGAATACAAGCAGAATGAGATCAACAAGCTGCTGAGTGAGCAGGACGGCTCCCTGAAAGACATACTGCGCCGCAGCCCTGGCACCGGGGCTGGGCTGGCCGAGAAGAGTGACCGCTGCTCGGCCTGCTGATGCCACAGACCAGGCAACCTCCCATCCTGCCCCCCACCCCTGTCCTGCCCCAGGCCTGCCCCTCCTTCTCCCCTGCCGGCGTGCAGGCCTCTACCTGCTAGAGGTTGCTCCATCAAAACTTTCCTTCCCTCCCTACTTCTCTTCCTCCTCAGGGCCTTCTGCCTCAGGGCCTGAAGGTGTGGGGAGCTGGAGGCCACCCACGCCAGCACTCAAGGCTATTGAGGGCGCAGGCAGCTCTCGTTGCCTGCACCCCTTTCTCTTCCCTCTCCCTCTCCCTGGGACCACTGGGGACCAGAGGTGGGATGCTCTGACAACATCTCCAATTATGAAACTAATCTTAACCCCGTGCTGTCAGATACCCTATTTCTGGAGTCACGTCGGTGGGGAGGGATGTGGGCAAGTAGAGTGGAGGGAGGGTGCTGTGGACGTGTGGGTGGGGAAGGGAGGGTAGCAAACGAAAGCAAAGGAGGAACAGTGCTTGCCGGCCCTGAGGAAAAGGAGGACATGTCTGGGGTGGAGGAGCTAGGGAGGGAGAAGCAGGCAGATAAGTTGGAGTGGGGGTTGGTCAGGGTTGCCTTTGCCTCTAGTCCTCAAGGCCTCTCTCTGCCTGAAATGTTACACATTAAACAGGATTTTACAGTAAACGAAGAGATGGCTTGTGTGTTTCGT